>NW_024870483.1:52746-55236 GCF_013358625.1 Macadamia integrifolia
AAAAAAAAAAAAAAAAAAAAAGAGAATTTTTGTGCCCTCTTGGGTCCTGGCATTCAAGTTTGAATATGCAATGTCAAGCAGTTCCACTTTCTCGATCCGAGAAGTGCATTGTTGTAACTGGGTTGGAACACGAATTGACTCTCAATTTGAGGGTTTCCATTCGAATGGAACTTGAGTGGAATATTATTTATATCCATAGTGACAAGATCATTTTTTTTTTTTTCGGAAATGGAGATTCTTAAGCATTCTACTCTAACACTAGGACAGGGATTGAAGAAACCCACCCGGCCTGGGAGCCGTGCCAACCAAAGGCTAGTTAAAAAGATTTCTGATCCACCATGTAAGCAATCAACATTTGATCCCATTAATTGGTACCCGGCTGGCTGATTCTTCAAAATTCCGAACCAGTTTGAGAAATGTGTGTAAAATAAGCAATTTCTCTTCAATTCAAAGAATATTTTGCAAGTTGCAAGAGGTTTTACAAATTGGGTTACTTAGGGATGAGCCTTTTTTGGGCTCGTGGATCTCGTATGCTCATGGTTTCAGGCCCAATTACTTTATAAATTTTCTAATTCATTTCTAGGCAAAGCCCATTGGATGGGTTTACATCAAAAGCCTCTAATAGCAGCCCAAATTTCTGCTGTGGCAATTCCACTGGAGATCCAGCTGTTTTTGGCATATTTTTTTTGATTGAGAAAAACCAAAACATATTTCTCTGTTAGAATTGCTTCACCATCGGTGATGGGTGGAATGATCTCATGATTGGAATTTTGGGTAATGGTTATCTTTCCTCACTACAAACCCTTGTGGCCATCTAACAGTATTGATGCCGTGGTGAAAGATTTCCTCTTCACTCCTTGATGCTGGTTAAGTATATGATGTCAAAATAAGCAGGCATTGTGTCTAGCTATCACTCTCTCTCAATTTTTTAATCAATATTTTTGAAAAATTCCTCTTTTTCCTTCACATGCTCCATGAGAAAAAAGCCATTCATGGTAAGGAGTGTGGTTGAGTATAAATTGTTAACTTCTCTAGATCTTGCATTACATTCAAGCCCTACGGCCCAACAGGGTAAAGAGATAATGAAATGAAATAAAAAATTAATTTTTAAATTTAATAATCTTAGTAATAAGCTTCCTTTCACCAAATAATGAAAATGAAAAAGGAAACTTTTATTATGCAGTGACAAGTTGGAAGTAAACTCTCTCTCTCTCTCTCTTGTTAATGACTGGTATTTAGGCATTCGGCTTGACTAATCCCGTGGGCTCATACTGACCCTACAACTATATGGATTGGGTCATACCGAGGTTGAATGGGAACCATTCAACTTTCATTGAAGTTGTGAAGAGCACTAAACACCCTGTGTGGGTGGCCCCAAGAAGGGAAGAGGAGTCAAACTCAGAACCACACACTTCTTGAGGCGAAAATCTCTTGCCAACTCAGCTACCCTCTTGGGGTTGTTCTGTTGATCACTTCATTAACAGAACCTTAAGCTTATAACATAATAGTAATTATCGAGGTAAACAAAGAGTAATGATTTTTTTTTTAAGATAGGTAAGGAAGGAAAATAGATAATAACCAAGAGACTTGAACTCAAAGCCCCTACATGGGCTTTTTGCCCACCACAACTCACCAAGAGTAATGATTTGATTTGATTCCAAAATAAGATCCAAATTGGGCTCTAAATTTTTATAGGGCCTCGACCTAGCTCCCCTTGCTGTGATTACTAGTGAGATCCCACTTTCTTGGATGCCCTTGGTTTTCATCTCATTCCTTCTGTCTTCCTCTTTTTATTTGCATTATTACAAAGATTGGTATTACTGCAAAGTGGGAGATCCTTATCATGCATTCCTCTCTACTCAGTCATTACAGCAGCTTTTCATCAAGTGTGTTTGTTCTCTTTGTCACAAACAACCTTTTTATTATCAAGGGTGGTAGCTTACATGGCTTGCAAACTTGTTTGCCACAAACCCCATTGATAATTTACTTAGTAAGTTTCAGCCTAAACCCAATAACCCTTCCAATGAGATAACCAAGAATTGTCCATTTTTTGGGGTTTCTCTCTTCACAAGCTTTTCTTTTTTGGGTGGGGGACCTTATATCTCCACAGCTTCTGACATCATTTCTTGTGTCATTACCGACAGTGGATGCAGATGGTCTATGTTTCCCACATCCGAGGTTTAAAGTTTAATAATCATCCTCCCTTTACTTGATAATTAAAGTCTATCCACATTGGCCGGATCCAAGGTTGAAGAACATGATTACAAGTAAAAAGTTTAAAATTATTATTTTAATGTACTACAATAATCTACTATGCATCCACTTTCAGTCCTATCCAACAAATTATTTACAAATGGAGAATCTTGCACTAACATAAAAGCCAAAGACTGGTTAACACTTGAGAAAGGAGCCCTAGATAATTACCCCCTAGAAACACAATTTTACCTTCAATAGTATCTTGCTTGGACCACTTTTTTTTTTTTTTTTTTT
>NW_024870483.1:55256-56638 GCF_013358625.1 Macadamia integrifolia
GGGGTGGGTGGATGTGGTGAGAGAGGAGTGGAGCATCCATTTTTCAGCCTTATCAATAAAATATTAACAAATGGAGAATCTAGTACTAACTTAAAAGCCAAATACTGTTTTCATTACTTTGGTAAAGAACCCTAGATCACTATTGACACCCACACTGCACCTAGAGACTTGAATTACTGTAATTATTTGCATAATTACCCTTTAGAACACAATTTTAATTTCGAAAAAAAAAAAGAGCTTATCCGGGAGTATGACTTTTGTGCTCAGACACAGGGTTGCAAAATAATTAGCCCACCCTCTATGAAAGATAGAAATTTCACCCCTGTTAATATTTCCACGAGTACTCTCATTGGCTTTTGTATTGATACTGGAGCCACACTTTGAGACAAAAAACTCTTCCTCTTTACTTTTAATAGTTTGTTTTTGAATAACTTTTTTATTTTTTAAATGGGGATGGGGGTGGGGGGTTAGGTGGGTTTGGAGAGGGAGGATTGGAATTTGAGTTTTAGGTACCTCAATATAAGTAGGTGTCAGAGACGTGGCACTGGGCATAACCAATATTATTGATCTAATACCCAAATTAAGATCTAGACTTTATCATAATTGAGTCACATTGACACCACCAGTGAGGGATAGAACCTTTATCATGATTGTGACCTGGGAGCACCTTTAAGGGACAAGAACACAAGGTTCCTTTTTAACCGATGCTGCTACCAAGTTATGTAAGGAGTGTTTGGATTGATGGTGTCGAAGCCACCCATTATCCTCTCTTTTACAGCAAGGTGAGGCATAACTTTAGTGAAATCTTAGATTATGTTGAGCCCCTTGAGCCTAGAATCCCCCTCATTAATAAGAATTTTTTTTTTTAGTTCCATCCTCCTATTTTACTGGGTTCCCGACCAAAGGATCCCTATGATGTGCTTATACTAGGCAATCGAGGGTTCTGCCTAGCTCTTAGATTATGTGATATGTTAGCAAAACCATCAAGGTTTTAAGTATCCTATCATATCCGTTGATACTAATTGATTATGTATTGCTATCTTTAAGATACCGATATGATACCTAAAAAAAATGTATGAATAGTATCGGATCAATATATGACCCTATATGGTTGATCGATATAGGGTCATTATCTATCAATACGCTTAATACATCTCTTATAAAATAGATAGCATTATATGTGACCGCAAAACACTTATCAAGAGCTTAAAAGAAAAAAAAAAAAAATCTTGCATCTTGATTCATGGTTATTAATGAACAAAAGTGAATTTAGTAGTACTGATTGAATCATCATTTAAGGATTAAACATCTTGCAATTAAGGATCGTACCCAAATTTACACAACAACATTTCTCTCTCATAACTCTGATTTTTTTTTTTTTT
>NW_024870483.1:56698-81258 GCF_013358625.1 Macadamia integrifolia
AAAAAAAAAAAAAATTGATTGCATTAAATTAGGTTTTTCTTTTAGCATTGATATGTGCATCTAAACCCTAAATCTTCTTCAAATTGAAAAATGACATCTTTCTTGTATTAGTACATGTAAGAATCTCATCCTTTATACATAATCAATTTTATGCTTTTGTCTCATCTTACTTTGTTCCTTTATAAAAATAATTTATTTTATATTTTACTTATTGAGAGTGTCTGAACATCTATATAGGTGTGTTTAAAACTTAGTAACTCCTTTTAATTGCCCAATGTCTTAATAGTTATTTAATGCAATGATAAAAAATATTTTCAAAAAATTGATATTCAATATTGGGCTTTCCTCCTTATAGTTAAGGGCAACATCCAACCTTATATTTTTATGGTTCTTCAATATGGTAAGATCCAAAGTCACGTCTTTGGTTATTTACATCCCTTTTTTCTATTTTATTTTGTTTGTTTTGCATACTTAAAGGATGTGTGATCCAACTTCTCTAGATAGTGGTCATATATCCATGTTTTATTAATAGTTAGTATATTAATCCATGATTTCTTATGATGTTTTAGTAGTTTTCACTTTCCATTTCTTTATCATGCATGTTTTTTTCCTTCTTATTTTTCTCCCTGCATTTCTAGTCTAGGTTTTGCATATTTTATGTTCTCTTTCATGTTTGGGGTCGTGTTTCTTCCTTCTCATGGCAATTCTATATTCTATCTATCATGATTTGCTCCATGTTGGTATGCTATAATCTCTCCATGGATACTTTGTTTCTTTCAACATTTTATCTTCTTTATTCCCCACGTTTTTTGTATGTAGATCCTTTTACGGTGGGACATCTTTATTTATTTAATTTTTTTTAATATAGTTGAGCCCCAATGCTGGGACATCATATTATTTCTCTGTGTTCTTTATTAATCCATGATTTTTTTTTTTGGCTATATTAATCCATGATTCTAATGTATGCTAATTTATTTATCTTTTGATATGTTATATGATAATGGTCTACGAATTCATGTCTCTTGCCATCTTAGTATTAAATGTTTCTCTCATGGTATGAAGCTTATAATATGGCTAAAGATTTATTTATGCATCCATGTACTTGTTTGAATGTCTATTCTTATGATTGATTTAAGTTCTTTTTAGTCTATAGGTCATATGTTTAAGTATCTCATGCCTCATCTTTCCATGTTTTGCATGTATATATGTTGTTTCATCATCTAGTCATGGTTTTCACTAATAGGGTATTTCACTGTCTTTTGGGGGTTTAGTTTTGATTTTCATGTTTTGATATTTAAATCATGTTTTTAGTGATATGAAAGAGGTTTTTTTTTTTTTTTTTTTTTTTTCCGTGATTTAGCCTAAAAACTATTTTCCTATTTTTAGGTTTTCTAGGAAATTTTCTATGTTTTTCTAGGTTTGTTTCAGTCTCCATAGTAACCATGAGTGAGTGGAGGGAAAGTAGACCTGTTTTACTTATCTTGCATTCTCTAAGCTATCATCTGATGCATGATGATGTAGATTCCGATTTGATCAGACTTGCATACAAAAAACAAGAGAATGATTACTGGAGGAGGTTCAGACGGGGGACTTTTTGATACTTAAGTGAAGGTTGTATAGTAAAGGAGAAAAAGGAGGTAGAGAGCTAGACTGCGTGAGACTTCTACTTGAGATTTGGGTCTGCATCCCCTTCTATAGCAGCTGGTCTTGACGGTTACTTAGGAGGGCTCTTGCCTTCTTTCTATGATGAATGTGCCCCTTTTTCTTTGACTGTGGTCCCCATTTGGATTCGTGAATCACTCCCTTGATAATGGAGGTTGCCTTCTTGGTCACTGTAATTGTAATGAGCCTGTGACTTGAGGAAGAAGTCATTAAACACGTGGTCGGCTACGATTGTGATCTATGATTGGTACACATGTTTCCTCAGATTAGTTGCATTTATACTTATCAATGGCTAAAGGCATAGACAGATCATCAGTGAAACTTCCCAATTCTCTTGTCTCCATCACTATGGATGAGAATTGATTCTAAAATCTTCTATATTTCCTTAACACCGGAAACCTCTGAAAGGCCCTAAGAGCAGATATCCATATTCCCCACCACAAATGGCAACATATGATTTTACCTCCCTATATCCAATCAATCAGCGTACGAACAATATTAGATTCTTCAAGGCTGTCCTTTCATAGGTCGGTGGGACTGGGAGGTGTTGCTTTTGTTTTAAATCATATGGAGATGAAAGCGAAAGAGTGAGAACAGACCATTAAGGAAAGAAAGGTGAAGGGAAATTTGGAAAAGAAGAGACCAATCAATCCATTCCATCTTCATCGCTTTCTTAACCACTTAATTATGAACAGATCCACCCACATTCAAGGTTCCACTCTCCACTGTTAAACCGTGAATTCTTACCATGTGGGGCACGGGAGGATGAAAATTCCATCTTCCTTCTGACTAAAAGTTTCTAAGTGTTGCATGAAAAATACCATAGAAGTCTTGTAGGACTAATCAGATCAAAGCCCTAGATGAGAGCAGTGAATCTTCACGAACCTGAACGACTTTGATCATTTAATAGATGCCATATTCACGGATCAGGGATGTTCACATATATATTCACACATATATATTCACGTATTCGCTTCGCTGGACTGGGCCTAGATACCAATTGTTAAAAGAAAAAAAAAAAAAAAAAAACCTGACCTTCTATCTTATTTTATTTTATTATTATTATTATTTTTTTTGAGTAAGAACGCTACCTCTCCATATTACATATGCCCAGACACATGAAGAAGTGGAGTTAGGGCATGAGTGTCTTTTCACAACCTGTTTCCATGTCCCCCTGTGTCTGGGCATACACGACACTGCGGAGTAGTGTTTCATTTTTTTTTCCTTAAAAAAAAATGACATACCTAGCGCACGAGGCTTCTGCCATTGAGCGATCCAAAAAAGATCATAATGTACATAATCTTATCCGTTATTCATGCTGTGACCACTAAGTTATAATAGAATAACTTTACCATTGCAACAAGTTCTGCTCTCTATAAATATTAATATCTTGGTTAAGAGAAAATAATTTACACACTATCGGTGGTACCTATTACGTACCTTCTCTCTCTGTATTTTTTTCTTTTGTGGAATCTATCTCTCTATACATCTATCTATGAATGTGAATGTGAATGTGAATGTGAATGTGGAAAATAGAGATGCACGCTTTGAAGATGTATTGGATCAACCTTTTGTATAAGGAATCTTGGTGATGGGGTGGGATCCACAAAAGAAGGGCCTATTGCGTTGCTGAATTGGTGCCTAGTCAGTTGACAAACTTTAATCAGTAAGTTATCTTAATTATGTTACCAAAAAAAAAAAAAAAAGTCTTCTTAATTAATTTGAAGGTGGGACCGTTATCTCCGTTTCTTTGATGGGGATATCAAATGGGCCCCGTTTTGTAGTCATTCTATACCAACATTTAGAAAAATCCATCACTAGTAGAAGAAAAATCCTTGGTGGAAAATTGTACATAGACCCACTTCTTTTTGCTTGGGTTTTCAAAATTTCATCAAAGGTCCAATGTGAAAAATGTCTCCATACAACCAAACAAACACTATAAGTTTCTAAATTAAGGAAATTATATCAGCAGATTTTACGTCCTATAAAAACATTGGTATCTTTTTTCTAATAAAATTTCTCTCATTATTATAAAATTTAACTTGTAAAATAAGTTTTAGGAAAAACTGATATATACACTCTTTAAAAAATTTCCTCTCATTGCATAATTTAATGTGTAAAATAAGATTTAGAAAAATGATTATTACATGCCCTCTCTCCTCCCTATTTATGTGGTCCCTTATATATGAATCGTGAGACACACTCCCATGTGCAGTCATTGGTTTGACACAGGAGATGCCAATGTGTGCGGACAACATGTAAATTCGTCCCTCTATTTTCTTTTTAATTAGACACAAAAATAGTTTTTAATCATACTGAACCGATTTCACACCAGGCAAGAAAAGGAAAAGATGTTCATAGGCACAATCCAGGTTGGTTGGTTGGTTGGTTGGTTTTTTTTTTTTTTAAATGAGAAAGAAGACCTATAATATTAAGCAAAAGAAACATTAAAACATTAAAGAGGAACCCAATCCACAATGCTCCTCCTTACAACAGAGTTTGGGAGGGGTAAGTATACACAACCTTACCCCTGCTTCGCAGAAGAGATTGTTTCCATGTTTTGAACTTGCACCCAATATGTTGCAATAGTGTAATTTAACCGTTGCACCACAGACTCACCTACTAAACATTAAAACATTATCCATTACAATAATTCGGGTTCTAATTTGTCTAAGAGAAATAGTGTCATAACATTTCTATCCTTTTTGCTAATAGAAAATGTAAGGTATTTAAATAGAAGGGATTAACAGAATGGTAAAGATCTCCCATGGCCACTGTCCTCTGGTACGTATCTTGATCCACGTACCCAATGGACCAACTCCTCACTATCACTCCAAAATGTCCATACATACACCTTCCAATGATCCTATTCCTTTTAGTCCTTGGAGCAATCCTCTTGTTTCAATCTCTTGTGCTTTCCCTATATAACCAATACCAACACAGGCAATAGTAAAAATATTTTTGTAAATAACAACAGATGCCCATCCTGCTTCCCCAATCTCTTTACTAAAACTTCCTAATATGAAATGCAATCCGGTTTTGAAAGCTCAAGGTAGTCAGTCTTGACAAAGTAGGAAGAAACAATGAAGCCTTACCCATATTAAATGGGTAATTAAGAGATTTATGATCACTTAAGAAATCTAACAATTAATATGTTTCTCAAAACAAATATTGGGATTAAGTTTGCAATGGAAAATAAACATTGATTTCTATAAAATCCAAATGAAAATTCTTGAACATAAGTAGTGACAAGCAATCCCTAGCTCTAAGTGCACACTTTGATCAGTTACAGATTTCTTAATAATATTTACATTGATATAAGTTTCTCACTAGACAGGATATCATATAATAAAACATAGTTCTCTCAAAGCCATCCTTTACTGCTTTCCTGTGTTAGCCATTCCACCACCTAGTCTGTCCATACATCCACCTGCCTACAGTAACCTGTGCTTGCTCCTGCAATTCTTGATACAATGCCTGTAATTGTGACTCTGGTGCATTAGATGACCAAGAAAGATTCTCCTGCCAACAATCTCTGGTACTTAAAATTTTCAAAACTCACTTTTGCCACTTGATTAAACTTGATAGTGAAACAGGGACCAAGGGGCTTATGCCAGGTTGCATATTCTTATAATCATTTAGGTAAGGCTGAAAGTCTTCCTAAATGGAAAGTATAAAAAATACTTTGGCCACAAGTCTATCTTCCAATGCTAGATGAGAGATTCTTGTAGAAGGTTGTCTCCATGGCACCTAACATTTTCCATTCATTTCCTTTTAGTGGATACCCTATAGGATAGTTTATTTTATTTTTATAATGCTATAGGTTAGTTCATAGAGAAAGGGGAAGGATCTTTCCACTACCATGTCCATGGCCATGGTTTCTCTACCATATGAGTAATGGATGGATAGGTTTAAGTTTGGCCATAACTCACTTTTCATGATATATCATTTATCCACTTGAGTTTTATATTTTACAAAGAAATATCAAATCACATAAAAATAAGTTATATTGACATACTATATGAGAAAATAAAAACATGTCTCCCAAAATGAGTATCATTTAGGACCTAATTAATTAAGGACAAATGTGTCCTCAATGTAGGAGGATTACGGAGCATCCAAACAAGTAATCTTGGAGAAAAAACAATAACCCTTGATCATCCTGGAAATAAATAATAATAGAAAAAAATTTGGACATTGGAGATCAATATTAGATGCAAAAGAAGTAGTAGATTATCTTCATATGAAAATAAAGAAATGATAAATTGGGAGTAACATCTAATAATTAGTGATATTAGAAGGGAAAGGGAAAGGGATATGGTGCACGACTGTGCACAAAGATGTTCGATGGGGATACGGGTCTGTGGTGTAATCCCCTCAACTCTATCCGATGGCTATGTATATGATCACATATCAAGTACGACCGACACGCAACCTTTTGCCTTAATTTTTTGCGAGGAAGTCCTTTGTATTAAATATGAGTAAAAGAAATAAGAAAGCATACAAAATATATACGAAGGAGAAAAAAAACAGGCCTCAACCAGCACATAAGAAGAAGAGAGCAGAGATGAAACTAATCCCCCTTTGGTTTGCCATCAGCAGATTAAAACATCAACCACAACTCAACCCTGAAGAAACAAAACTCTCAAACAGACTAGGGAAGCCAATATCTTGGACGTTTAGAAGCATTCATATCCATATTTATTTTGACTAGAGTCGACCAAGAAATCATCGGAGTGGATACTTTAAACCACGCTACAGATTTTGACAGATAATGAGCAATTAAGATAGTTTGAATACATTTCAATAATTTATAACTTCTAGATCCCTGATTTTTCCCCTAGATCTGAATTTTTTTTTTAAAAGCAAGTTGTTCTTAATTCCAAAAAACAAATTGCTAGTCACAAGATTGTTTAGCTGTCAATGTATAGAGGGATCTTTGGTTTTCCATTCCCACCAACTGTTTTGTCCCCTAGTTTTAACCACCACTTGCCAGCTTCAAGGCCTTAGATCCTCTCCACCGCCTTTCACTAAAAATTTTAAACAAAAGATTCTCTCGTCAAACTACCAATCTTAGTTTTCTAAGTGTTCCAATGAGTTGGAGTGGAGAGGTTAAAGCATAGTGGTGAACCGCTCGTGGTTGAAGGAAAGATGTATTCCATTCTTTTGATTACTGTTTCTTTTCATCTCACCTTATTTATGCTACCTTTCACACCTTATTATTTAAGTCAGATTTTTTAAGCATATCTGTCTCATTCCTTTCCTTTCAAGACCAAAGGGGTCAAATTCCTTATTTTGTTTTTTTTGTTTTTGGAAAAATTCTCCATGACCCTATAGTACTACCTCTCATATAGTTTAATTTCCTCCCCCCCCCCCACCACCTCATATCTCTCTCTCTTATGTGGACCCCTGTAAGTTACATCAATCACCAGGTCGTCATTGGTGTGAAATGAAAGATTCCCACCACGTTGGTGTCATAGGAAATCATTTTCAAAATTTTTTAAACTTTTCAAAACTAAAAAAAAAGTATTATTTTTTTAAGTCTCCAATTCCTTTCCAAATCATACCTACCTTTGTTTTTTCACTAATAGTGGAATCCAAGATACATCGAATGAGTGCCCTTTCAAAAATAATATTACCAATGATATTAGTTTTAATATTATTTAATTAATTAATTACCAAAAAACCAAAGGAGTATGAAAATCTGTCTATGTTGGACCTATAAGCAACAGATGCCATGCAAACAAGAAAATTGGGAACCTATCATCATTGTACGTACGTACTAAGCCTTATAATACAAGAAACACATGCAAAATAGGAAACTGGGAGCCTATATATCTTCATTTAATACTAGCTAGGGTGTATTAAATTCATTCTACTAAGGCTTATAATACAATTTCCCTTGAATTAATAAATTATTTTAGAATCTTACACATATGGACAAAAGGTTATACTTTAATATGAAGATAGAAATATCAAAATAAATCAAATTAACTAGTAATAAGTACATGGATTTAGTTTTAGAAATTAAAGTACATTCTATTACCCACAATATGGACATTTTTTTTTTCTTCCTTTTAAATAATTAAATTGGATATATAGATTATAGAGGTCAATTACAGAAAGGCCTTTCTCTTCCATCCCACTTACAAACATATATGCATCTGTCTCTCTTTTTTGGAGTAGAAGAATAAAAGGAACCAGAATGGCAGAATCTGAATACTGAATCAAATCTTATTCCTTTAGAACTTTTAATGGAATTCTAAATAATATTTAGCAACTAACAGTATCTTTTTTAATTCTTATTTTTTCATTTTTGTCTTCCTAAATTTCTACTTGTCTACTGTCTCATCTATCCACTTTTGGCATGGGGCCGGCATGCATTGAAAAAAAAAAAAAACAAATGAAAAGGCACACCCATCTATAGAAGTGACTCAATTTGATTTTTTTTTTTTTCATAATTGGACTTAATTTGAGTTTAATAGCTGTAGTGACTATAGAGAGACCCAATTTTTTTTTTGGAGAATGGATCGTTTTATGTATGCTCACCGTGACCTATATGTGAGGATTCAAGACTTGCTGGCTCTTTTTCTTTTATATAAATATATATATATATATATATATCTTTTCATATATTAAATGACAAGAAATGAAAAGTGTTGGAACTTCATATATCTATAATGTGTAGAGAATTGAATCTCATATTTTTGTGCTTTCAGGTATAGCGCATAGAATTTTATCTGGATGGACAGGCCATGCGTCAAATCCACAACACATTTATCAAGCAGAAGTGACGATCGATGGATAAGGTTTTAATGGCCACTACACATTTCCTTGATGAAAGGGTGATGGGATAGTAGGCCCTCCCACCCACTTAACATGTGATGTTGCTGGGTCTCTCTTATCAATCCATCTCCTAGGTCCTGCCGTCTTGACTCAGGAAGCTTGATGGTTAGATTGGCAATGCAACTTGGCCTGCTGTTTCCTAATCCACATCAGATCTAGAACTGGAAGTCTGGAACTTGCCAATGGAGAGAGAGAGAGAGAGAGAGAGAGAGAGAGAGAGAGAGAGAGAGAGAGAGAGAGAGAGAGAGAGAGAGAGAGAGAGAGAGAGAGAGAGAGAGAGAGAGAGAGAGAGAGAGAGAGAGATTTTTTATCATTTATTATTTTTAAAGACTACTTTTGATCTGTAAAAACTGTTTAATTATATAATGTTTTGAGAGGTTATTTAAGACTACTTTTGAGCTCTAAGAACCATAGCTTTAGCTGAATTTGTTCACTATAGGTCCATGGTTTATATCTAAGACAACTATAATCATACATTGAACTTAGTATTTATTAATTTAATTTAGGAGAAGTAGTACACACCAATACCAAAGGAAAGGCTTCCCTTGATATAGGACTGCCGATCACTAGAGCCTTGAAGGTAGACTTGAAGAACTTTTATATGGATGCTAAAGTACCTTGTGTTGGAATTATGGACTTAATTAATTATTAGAATTAAATAAATATGTGAGAGTTAAATTACATAATCGGTTCGGTTAACTCTCTAGTTTAGGGGTATGCTGGCCCAACCCATTGAAGTTTAGTGTTTTAGGTCTCTACAACTATTATTCTCTCTCCTTCACTTTGCCACATATGTGAGAGAACTCAAAGAGGTATGAGGGGGGGGGGGTTGTAGAAGATCCATAACCAAGAGAAAGGAATTGCATCGATTTTGTCTTCAACATACTAGGTGCAAGGTACACATCGATTCTTCATGTTTTGATCGATATTGTTGTTCTTGTTTCTCTATGTGGATTCCTCCATTAAGGTTTCAAGTTCAAATCCAATAATATGTTCTCACAAGTGGATAAATATTCACATGTTAGAAAGGACATTGACTCAGGGGTTCTTTCGGCCAAAGGTGATTGACTTTTCGAATGTTAGTATTCTTTTCATAGTTAAAACAAAGAAATAAGAGGATCTGTGAATTTTTGTCCCAAAGGTAGGGAACATTAGTTGTAACTCTTATTTAAAACACATTGATGACATTACGTGTTTTAATATTGTGTTTCATATTTTTAAATGTTGGCATATATTGTGTTGTTATTATTGTTCTAGCATGATGGCCATTCTCTCAAGTTATTTGTTTTCCATTCCAGTTCTTATTAGTGACAACTATTAGAAATGAATGGAGGAATTTGAATTGCATTTGGATTTTCTTGACTTAGACTTGGCACCTAGGGAGCTTAAACCTGACCCTCTCACAGATACAAACACTGCTGCTAAAAAGAATAAGTTTAAGAAATTGAACAATGCAAACAAAAAGTACATATTAACTGTAAAAAAGACAGTTCCTGAAATTATACATGGAACATAGAAATCAAAGATATTGCCAAAGAATTCTTGGATGCTATTAAGGCTAGATTTGAACTTAACAAGAAAGCTGAGAGAAGCACATTGATGACCAAGTTAATGAATGCATGGTACGATGGAAATGGGAGTGTTAAGAAATACATTTTGGTCTTAGTTACTGATGCTAATAAGCTTAAGGTTCTTAGAATACAGATCGATGATGAGTCTATTATTCACATTGTATTGAATACTCTCTCTAGTCTATATAGGTTATTCATACTACCTATATTGCACTAAAGGAGAATTGGAGCTTATTTCCATTTGTACTCAAGAGGAGGAAAAATTGAAATAAAATAAGATTGAGAATACAAATGCAACATTCCATAATCTACTAGTGGACCAAGCAAAAGGAACAAAACGTTTTTCAAGAAAGAAAATTTCAAGCCATATGATAAGACTAATGGCCCTTAAGAGTTTAAGACATCTCATAATGCTCAGGATTGTGTAGATTGAGAAAAAACGTGTTACTGGTGCCATAAGAAATGACATATGAAGAAGGATTGCTACATTTTCAAGAAGTGGTTAAAACATAAAAAAATTTTGGGGTTGATAAACAAAAGGATGAGGTGGAGTATTTGTTAGCAATTGAGAACGAGTAAAAGTTGAAGCCATTAGAGTAGTTATGATTTTTTTGAGTCCAGACATTTATATTAAGTTGTTTGAAATGCTTAGTTAGTGGCAATATTTATATCTTGTTGACTTTCTATTTATGGTTAAAACTTTATCCCCTATATTTTAGGACAAAGTTTGATGGATTAGGATTATGTTGCTTATTTGAGTTCAGCATTTATATTATGCAAAGATTATTCCATAATTCATTTGTATGTTGATTTATGATTGCATTTGAGCATAGTTCATAGGCAATGTTTTACCACAGTTAAAGGCAGTTTTTGTTATAGTTCATAGGTAATGTTTGCCACAATTATGGGAAAAAAACTATAGTTAGATATTAACCCCAGATCAAAGGTGGTTTGTCACAGTCAAAGACCTAAATGGAATGACAACAATGTTATTTGAGAATGTGTCACTACTTCCATGTTAATATCTCACCGAGATTCGTATTGATAAATTTACTTATGTTTGTGATAACAGAAAGTTGTATGCTGTATAATGAGGTGTATCTTCTGCTATTATTCGATATGAATAGTTTTTCAACTGAATCACAATAAAAATGATTAATATAGTGAGATTCTATAGCCAAACCAATTTAAAATACATCTTTATAATTAATATAGCTCAAATGGGAGATTATAGGAATTATAAGCTTAATTAATTATTCGGATTGCTTAATAGGTGATAGTTAAATTACATAACAGGTTTGATCCACTCTCTAGTTTAGGAATAAACTGGGCCAACCCATTGTGGTTTAGGGTTTTGGTTCAGGACAATATTATATATACTAGGTTTTGAGCCCCTACAACCATCATTCGCTCTCCTCCACTTTACCACATAAGTGAGAAAACTCAAGGAGGTCTGAGAGGGTGTAGAAAATCCATAACCAAGTGAATTGCATCGATTTTGTCTTCAACATACTAGGTGCAAGGCACACATCGATTCTTCATGTTTTGATTTGATATCGTGTTCTTGTTTCTCTGTGTGGAATCCTCCATTAGGGTTTCAGGTTCAAATCCGACAGAATGTTCTCACACCTTGTTTTAGGCATGTAATCACTATAAGAACTTGCTCAACAACTGTGGTATTTACCACCGCTAAATAGGTAAAAAATTATCTTGAAATGCCTCGAAGCTTTTAATCATTGCAGTTTGGATATTCGAACTTTCTGCTGACATTTAGTAGCAGTAAAATTTAATTGCTGCTATTTAGAACTATTAGCAATGGTAACTAATACCATTATTTATCATTAAAATAAGAGGAATTATCACTCCCCTCCCATGAACTTTGGGGAAATATCAAGTTCCCCCATATTTTTTGAAATATTTCACTCCCCTCCCCCCAAATTAGAAGATTATGTCACTCGTTAGTGAGTGTTAGTTTCTGTTGTTAAGTGCCTAACCTAATTTTACAAATACCTAAAATGCCCCTCTACTTAATCGATGAAAAGATGAAGAGGGAGCCAGCCCCTCTTGCAACCACCTCTTTCTTCACCGAGAAGACAAAGGCGAATCTTCCACGTATTGTAGAAGTTGAAACATATTCACGATCCAAAAAAAAAAATTCATACACAATTGCAACACAAGAATTTATGTGGTTTGACAAGGTGTCTACGTCCAGAGGAGAGAGGAGAGAATTTTTCACCAACAATGGAGGAAGGTGACGTAGTCGGATATATGGTGGGCTAGATATCGTTTTAGCACTGATGAACTCCTTGAATCCACAAGGTATGTAGAACTCTAGTTCCAGTGAGGTAGATGAGAAAATGTTGCTATTTCATTCAAATTAAAAGCAAGTTAACCTTAGAATTCCTAAAGCGACCGTATATAGGTAAGTCCTCTTACAATGAAGGGCAAACACATAGAAAATGGAAAACTAGGAAAACTCCTAAATTGTGTACCAAACTTCGCTAAGCATTAGGCGATCGTAAATGAAAGAAGTAAGGGTGCTCATAGATCAGCTCAACTAGTGGGAGAGAGTGTTCTATGATCAGCTTACAAACGGCCCTGAAAATCTCATATATGGATGAATTGGGAGAATCCTAGGCCGACTCTAAAAATGGTAGTTTCTAGGTCACTGACACTTGTAGATTATTTTTCGTTGTTTTGAATTGGCTTTGCTGCTCTCATAATTGCACCTTATCCAAAATTTATGGTCCTAGAAATGGTATTGGAAAGTTAGTACTTTCACTCGGCCCAAATGATCTACGAACTCATTTGACTATTGGTCCAGACGACTTTCCTGGTGCGTTCTTCCGAACATGTTGGAGTATTGTGGGTGATGAGGTATGTATGGCAGTTAAAAATTTCCTTTCTGAGGGTGTTGTGACCAAAGGTAGCAACTCTAATTTTTTTATGCTTATCCCTAAAGTCGCAGGTGCAATGAAGGTTAGTCAATTCTGCCTTATTTGCCTTGGGATTTTTTTTTTTAGATTATTCCTAAGGTTTTGGCTATGCGCATGACTGCACTATTCCCCAAGCTGATCTCTGAGGAACAAGGAGCTTTCCAGAGAGGACAGTTATGTCTTCTAATATTTAATTAGCGTCAGAGTTGGCCAACATGATGCATTCTAAGGTATTTGGAAGATGTTTAGTTCTTAAGTTGGATATTCGAAAGGTGTATAACATGCTTAAATGAGTTTTTTTAATTTGATGTTATGTTGAAGTTTGGTTCTCGTAGTTTGTGATTGATCGTCTGCATGAGATTTTGATGTCTACTAGGTTCTTTGTGAAGTTAATGGTGAGCCAATCGGATTTTTTGGTGTGGAAAGGGGTCTTTGCCAAGGGGATCCCTTGTCTCCCATTTTGTTCATCATTGATGAGGAGGTATTATGTCATGGTCTACATGCCCTATTAGAGGAGAAGAAGACCCGACCACTGCTTAGTCCTAGGAATGTCTCTATCCCATCTCATTTACTTTATGTTGATGACATTTTTCTATACATTAATGCAGAGCTAAGAGAAGTGAAGCACCTTAGGAGGTTTTTGGACAAGTATTAGTCTGCTTGGGTCAGATTATTAGCATGGAGAAAAGTAAGATTTTCTTGGGCAAAATTTCGTCTTGGAGGAAGGTTTGGATCAAAGCAGTAATTGATATCCTAGAATGAAAATTCCCTACTAGGTATTTGGACATAGAGATTTTTGAAGGAGGAGTGAAGACATATTTGATCTTGCCTTTGGTAGATAGATTCAAGGCTCACTTGGCTGGATGGAAAAGGAGAATGCTCTCCTTGGCAGGTAGAGTGGAGCTGGAAAAGTTGGTGATGGGTAGTATTCCTATTTATAACTTTGTGGTTTACTTGTGGCCTACTGGTTCCATTTCCCTATTGGAAAGATGGATTCAATATTTCATCTGGAGCGGGGAAGCTAATGCATTTACAACAATCTTAGTGAAATGGGTGAATATCTGTAGTCCTAAATTTGAAGGTGGTTTGGGCATTCAGAGGCTTAAGGACATCAACATAGCTATCTTTATTGCTTCGGTTGCTTAGACGGATAGAAGGATATGGTAGGATATGGTCTCTCACGCAATCAGGAAGATTGACAGTCTTCTCGGCTTGGGAAAGTATTCGGTCAAAATATCAGAAGGTTCTTTGGCATAACACGGTTTGGATGACATGTATTTTCCCTTGCGGTTCCACATTTGGGTCGCAAGTTGTGCATGGCAGGATTCCCACATATGAAAATGTAATGAGGTGTGCAATTTCAATGGCTTCTAGATGTTCACTTTGTCATCCAAAGTCATAGTCCATGGAGCATATCTTCCTGAACTGTAGTTTTTCTATGATGGTTTAATCGGAGCTTCTTGACATTTTTGAGTTGCATTGGCTAGGTTTTCCTTCCATTCAAGAATTGTTCTTTTGGGGGAAAAGAAAGTCTGGTATCACTCCTCTGAAGCAAATCTAGGGCGCATCTCTGGCATATGGTCTTTACCAGATTTGGATGGAAACAACCGCAAGATGTATGATAATAATGGTAGATCCTCAAACTTTGTTGAGTAAGCTGTTCTCAAGGAACTGCAGGGACTATCCAGTGTTTTCCCAGTGGTTATACAATTAATGAAGGATTTGTTGCTCTAAGCTGCCTTGCATCTCTTTCGAGCAAAGAGTATTACTAAGATATTTTGGGTAAGGCCACCAATCGGCTGTGACAAAATAAATATCAATGGATGCTCCTTAGGCAACACAGGAGATTCAAGTGCAAGAGGGATTATTCAAAAAGATCTAGGTGTTGCAGTTAGATGTTTCGCTTCTCTTTTTGGTATCGCTACTAACATTGATACGGAGTTTGCTACCTTCTTTAAAGCTTTTCGTGTTGCCAAGTTTTTGAACTACTTAAGATGGATTCATATTGAATGTGATTCTAAAGCTGTGGATTGTTGTGTTAAGAAGCAATCGATCCTATGGAAGTACAATCAACTATGGCTTAGTTTCCTGAAATTCTTAGAATTTATTCGATAGAGCATTTGGCATTGCTTCCGAGAGATTAACTCTATGGTTGATGGGCTGGCCAAGCATGCTGCTGCAACCTGTATCTCCTCTGAATGGGTGACTCCCCCTTTATTTTTAGTCAATGATATAGATGCTATTGAGAAACCAAGGTTCAGGTTCTCTTGAATTACGGTTTTGCTTTGGTCTCGATTTCCTCTCTGTTGCTGTCAATGCCAAAGGTGGCGTCAGAGATTGAGTTTCTATGAGTTTGCCCAATTGGGCATTTTGTATTCCTTTCATTCCATAATAATATATTCTTTTATTAACCTTAAGGGGGGGGGAACTGTCACACCCCGTTCATATAGAACCGGATCGGTGACCGGGCTAACACCTATTAACGCAAAACCTGCCAAGATCATCTGAAGCAGTAGTCACTACACAGCATACATACAACTAAAGAAAATGAATTCTGTATTTCAGCGGAAGTCTTACATGTATATACTTGTAAATACTCTAGTACTCTTGATACCCAAATTGTAATACATAATACATTTACATGTGGGCCTATAGGCGTGATATATACACAAAAATTATAATTTAAACATCCAGAGCACAAAAGGGATAACATCATAAAATAATAAAAAGAATCTTATGTAGGAATCAATGTTGCTGTTCTGCAACACAACTCTTGCACGGACACTCGGCCCTGTGCCCAAAATCTTCGGAAACCAACCAGTCCTCAGCCGAAAACTCTACCATGGATCCTAGCTCTAGCTCTTTGGCAGGATAATCTGCAAGATCATCTAAAAATAGTGTGCACGTGGGATGTGCTCACTAGCCCAGTAAGTGAAAAGAAAGACCAAGCAATCATTCACAATACAAATGAACCTATATGTATGCAATTCCATTTTTATTATCGTAGATCACCTAAACATCACATCTAAGTCATAGGTCATGTGCTACTCACAACCACAGTGCACGTATGCCCTAGGTATGAGTCGCAAACTCTATCCCACGAAACACCCATAGGGTTGTTGGAGAAGGCCGGGCATGGGTACAGGAAAAGTAAATTGGGCCTTGCCCTACATTAAAGTAAAATGGGTCTTGCCTTGCATTAAATTAAAAGTAGTACGATTGGCCCTCTGATTATATCACCAAAGTTGTCAATCGTCCTAGTGATCGGTCGGGCATACTTCTAACCGCCACTGTTGGTACACAATCTCGGGCTTCCCCCCAGTGATATACCCAACACCTAAACCCCTGATGGTAAGGGTCATAGGACAGGGACATGTCATTCCTAACCGTATGCTTCTATATAAGATAGTACGAATGCATAGTACCACCTCGTCCCATTCCACAGGCCACCAATGTTTTCGTTTTCAAGCCGTCTACAACATCTAGACTAGCAATGCATCACATTCCACAATTTAAAATCATCCATCTTGTATCCTAAAGCAAGGATAAACATGTATCAATTAAAGTCAAAACATAACAAATTATAAATGAATTTCATAATGCATAAGACAATGCATACAAATGGCATTCGTGAATGACTAGTCTACATACAGAAATGAAATGATGAGATGGCTAGTCTACAACAATAATGGAATGATGCAAAAACATTTCAAAATAAACTCTATGTCCTCTTTCCACTTACCTAGTTATGTACAATGATCACCTTTGGTATTAGGAAGATCCGGCATACAATGACGTGAATTTCTGATACAACCTATCATAAAAGAGGTCGAGCTTAGTATATCTCCACTTTAGGTTCAAACCAACGGAGTACGATAATCCCAGCATGTTTAGAATCACTATAGGAGGTTTCCTGACAAATTTGGGCCCAATCGAAACCCGATGGGTCGGATTGGTAGGTCAATCAACGAGTGAGGTACCAACTGGTCCTTGCTTGCAGCTCAACCCAGGGACTCTGCCTCGATCGGTGGGCCAGGAGTGGGGGGCCAGGTGCCCACCGGTTCTTGCTCACTGGTCTAGCTAGCAACCCATCTAGGACAGGCGGGCTCTGGATTGATGGGTCTGACCATTTCCAGGCACCTATCACTCAGAATTGGGATTTTACTGTTCACTTCCATTCTTCATCCCACATTGGGAAAATCACAAGGGGTTGATTCGATCGCATTTTTCATAAATCTAAGGTCCCATATTGTGATTCTAACATAGATCTAGGATCGATTCAAAGTTTTAAGCTTGGATTTTACCTCTTTGCTCAAGAACACTTCAAAAACCCCAAATTCCTTCTCTAACTCAAGTGATCATCAAATGCCTCTTAAATCTTACAATTTCTTCTTTTAAAACCTTTAAAAACAACATGTATTTCCTTCATTAAACCTTAGATTCATCATCTCAATTGGGATTAACAAGATCTAAAGGATTCCTACCCAAATCGAAGGGTTTCACTTAGGGTTTCTTGGGGGTTTGAGAAATATCGCTTTTACTCACCTCAAATCATAGATCCCAAGGTGAGGATCACTTTTATGGTGTTGAATTCAAAAGAACTAACCCCAGCGATGCATAACGAGCATCTTCTTCCCCTTTTCTTCCTTCTCCTTCCCTTCTCTTTCCTTCATTTCTCTCTCTTCTTTACTTTTCTCACCCACCTTGTAAGGCAATAAATGAGGGCAAAGAAAAGTAATAAATGTTATTTATACATGAGTCAAAATATCTAATGACCAAAGTGGTAGGCCACACTGGTGAGTCCGCACCTGTGACCACCCACTAGTCGGTCGAAACTTAGCCAATTAATTTGGGATCTCAACGGGACTCAGCCCTGACACGTATTTCATTCTCGATAATTGATTAGAATACGTATTCAACATAAATCATGGCTACGTACTTTTATTGTGTGTACATGGTCTGGTGATACGTGCAAGTGCACGGCTTGGGCACATGGACTTCACTAGGCACCAACTCCAACTCATCTGGACAACTCGAGTTTAGAGTCACCCTTGCCATCATGTTCTATATGATACTCGACTCAGCTCGCTCGAGTTCAGGTCCTGCAAGACCAAACCAAACCAACAGGGTAATTAGACTGGGTTTAGATGTAGGGTATCACAGAACTCTCTTATTTCATCTATGCACAAAAATCCTCTACAAGAAGGCATTGAGTGGTAGTGAGCATCCGACCACTGAGGTGCATGCCAGTGCCCTCCTAGCTATTTGATCCTCATTGTCACTCATTGTCAACTGCAAAGGATTTGAGTCCCTTGCCTATCACTTTCTGTGTTTACAAAGAATTTCTAATTACCCTAAAAACTCCCATATCACAATAATTTGTAGGGAAACAAAAAGAAACAAAATTTTTTCCTTTAGATAAAAAAAAAAAAGAGGAATTATCACTCCCCTCCCCTGAACTATAGCTAAATATCAAGTTCCCCAATGTTTTTGCAAATATTACACTCCCCTTACCCCAAAATGAAAAGATTCTATCAATCATGCTAGGACGTTTAAGATTGCTGTTAAGTTTGCAATATTTTTTTATAATGACCAAAATACCCCCATCCCTTTAGACAATACATTATACAAAAACCCTTTTCATCTTTTTCATCTCACATCGGTATTTCCACTTTTTTGTGCTCCCATCAACCTTGCCAACACCACATGAAACTCCACCAAGAACATTATTCAAACACCTCAAAACCACCATCGAGCTCTTAAAAGCCACAAGAGGCAGCCCTTTCGAGACAAAAAACTCAATCCCATTCAATGTCTGGTACCTAAAATTACTACTCAAACCCTTATAAAGCACCCAAGTAAAAGCATTCAGCAATGTCGGAGGAGTCTTATTTGGCATCTTAGAGCTTGGATCCATCTTCTTCCTCAACTTAATCAACCCATTGGAAAGTGTTGTCCCAACGAGTCCAGCAATGAACCCTACAGCAGCAAAAATTGTTCCTTTATAAACAAAAGTCCCTAACCGATCGAGAACACTATAAGGTCCTAATTCAAACATGTGGCTCTGCGGGTAACTCGTGAAGATCACAGGGAGACTAGATGAAGAAGATGACATTGTAGGTGCTAATAGATACATAAGAACAAAATTGAGAATCGATCTGAAGACGAGAGTGGAGAACATGAAATCAAGTTCATTGAGACCGAAGTTGGTCCGAGACGCCATGTTTCCAAGAACGCAAGAAGTAACACCAACTAACTCCTCCACTAAAGCCTTGAAGGGAAACTGCGGCCGAGACGCCATGTCTCCAAATGAAAGAGATGAAAAGGGGTTTTTGTATAATGTGTTGTCTAAAGGGATGGTGGTATTTCGATCATTATAAGAAAAGATTGTAGACTTAACAGCAATCTTGTCTCGTCAATAACATCATGCGAGTCCTCTTTTGGAATGTGTGAGGATTTAAGAAAGTTGTGTCCCGCACAACTTTACGTGTTTTAGTGAAGGAGAATCTTCCAGATGTTATTTGTTTGGCTGAGCCTAAGGTGGAGTCCTCGCATTTTCCTAAGTCATATTTTAATAAACTGGGGTATGAGGCGGATTTGGTTCACAATTATCGAGCGGATAAAGTTCCTAATTTATGGGTCATATCGAAGCATGGCTTCAATAAACCGACTATTCTTTATTCATCGGACCAACAAATCTCATTGGAAATGGTTTGGCTTCAGCATACGGTGACGATCTCGTTTGTTCATGCTAGCTGTTTCAGAGTTGGTCGAAGGAACCTTTGGCTCGAATTGGTTGCCATTTTGGCCTTGGCTAAGCTATGGCTTTTGATTGGGGATTTCAATGCTTCCTTGGCTTCCCATGAAAAAAGAGGCCCGGGTGCTTTCAGTATGGGCTCTGCAACTGAATTCCAGGCGCTGGTTGATTCTTGCTCTCTGTTCCAGCTTCCTTCTCAAGGTCGCAAATTTACATGGACTAACAACAGAAAGCTAGGTAATGTTTCTACAGTTTTAGATAGAAGTTTTTTTAATAATGCTTGGTTATTATTGTTTCCTAATTCTGTGCAAAGAGTTATTACTAGTGCGGGCTTAGATCATACTCCTCTTTTTTGTTACGTCTGAGTTTGTCCCAAAGCCTAGAAACTGTCCTTTTAGGCTTCATAAATTTTGGATGGAAGAGGACTCTTTCTTGCAGCCTGTCAAGGACTCCTAGTCTCAGCCTGTCTTTGTTTCTCCTAGCTCAATTTTGACAGCCAAACTAAAGCGCCTTAAGCCTCTTATCAGGGCTTGGTCAAGGATCTCTTTCCCAAATTTTGAGCTTGCCTTAATTAAAGCGAAGGATGATTTGGCTGAGGTTCAAGCTCTGATTGAAGCTCAAGGTATTAATGTTGACCTTTTCAACAAGGAAGTAAATGCTAAGACTGCTTATGTCAAAGCTCTAAAAGATCATGGAAAACTTTGGGCTGAAAAATCTCGTCTCAGATGGATTAAGCAAGGTGACAAAAATTCAAAGTTCTTCCACATGTATACAAAAATTCGGAGGCTTAAGAATACCATTAGAAGAATAAAGAAGCGTAATGGATCCTACCTCACTGAGTAAAATGCTATTGCTGATCACATGGTGAGCTATTTTGAATCCTTTCATAAAGCCCCTCCCTTGGAGTCGCACACAGAGCTTCTTGATTGCATCCCATCTTTGATTGATGAAGTGGACCTGCTGAGCTTGGATAATATCCTGGGCATTGTAGAAATAAAGAAGGTAGTTGGGGATTTGGACCCTGATAGTTCTCTAGGTCCTGATGGCTTTCCAAGAGCTTTCTTCAAGCACTGTTGGGATGTGATCTCTTTCGATTTTTGTAGAGCAGTCAGTGATTTTTTCAGATTTAGTGCTATGCCATAGGGGGTAAATAATAATTTTCTAACTCTGATTCCGAAATTTGATGGTGTTGAGGCTCTTGATAAAGTCCACCCTCTTTGCATGGGGAATTTTTTCTGCAAAGTGTTGTCTAAGATTATGGCAACCAGATTATCCCACCTTCTCCCTAGGCTCATTTCTGATGAACAAGGAGCTTTTCAAAGAGGAAAGTTTATGCAGACCAATATTAGTATGCCGTCGGAGTTGGCTAACTTGATGTATTCTTCAACAAAGGTGGAGGTATGGGGTTAAAATTGACATTCAAAAAGCATTTGATACGATTTCTTGGGATTTCTTGTTTCAGGTTCTAAGAAAATTTGGATTCACAGAAAAATGGGTGGCTTGGACTTATCAGATTCTATCTACATCTAGAATCTCTATTCTTCTTAATGGAGGGCCTGTGGGATTTTTCGGGGTGGAGAGAGGTCTCATTCAGGGCGACCCAATGTCCCCAATCTTATTCATCTTAGCAGAAGAAGTTTTATGCAGGGGATTTTCTACTCTTCTTCGTGAGAATAGAATAAAAGCTTTGAAAGGCCCCAGAGGTGTTACTTTCCTTAGTTATCTCTTGTTTGCAGACGATATATTCATATTCGTGAATGCGTCTATCAAGTATGTTAGAAACCCTAAGGCTTTCCTTCAGAAATACCAAGATTTTTCTAGGCAGAGAATAAATCTTGAGAAGAGTAAGCTTTTTTTAGGCAAAGTTCATCATTCTAGAAAATAGATTATTGCTGATACCTTGGGAATCCCTATATGCAACTTCCCGACTAGGTATCTTGGGGTTGAAATTTTTAAAGGAAGAGTTAAAAAGCAGTCTCTTCTTGCTGTGATGGATAAAATTAAAGGTCGTCTATCAGGATGGAAAGGAAAACTTTTGTCTATGGCAGGTAGAGTCCAACTTGTCCAATTTGTAATTTCAGAAATGACAATTCACAATATGGCAGTTTACTGGTGGCCCTCTTCCATGGTTTCTCTGCTAGAGAAATGGATGAGGAATTTTATTTGGACTGGTGATGTGGATACTTTAAAGGCGATCACAGTCAAATGGGACAAAGTCTGTAAACCAAAAGAGGAAGGCGGTCTAGGCATTAGACGTATGCGTGATGTTAATTTGGCCCTTCTTGCTAAGCAATCATGGAACATTAAGCATGGATCATCTAGAATGAGTGCTTTTCTTAAAGCTCGTCATCTTGGAGTAGGTGGGGTTCCGAAGAAATTATACAAGTCTTCTTCGATTTGGCCTGGTCTTAAAGAACGTGGGACTTTATTTCAAGCAAGGAGAGATGGTTTATTGGAAATGGGTCCAAAATAAAATTTTGGACTGACAAATGGCTTGGTGATTTGTTTATTAAGGTGAGGAAAATTTCTTTGCAGATTTTAATCTCAAAGTGGCTGATGTCATATCAAATTTCAAATGGTGTTTTCTTCTTGTCTCATCTTTATTCATGCAAAATGTCTTCACAACTACAGAGAGTATTAATCTCCCTCAATGTGAGGTGGAAGATAGATGTGTGTGGAGTTGCACATCTTCTAGTGAGTTCTCCTCAGCCTCTGCTTGAAATGAAATTCATCGCCGTAATCCAAAAGTTCCTTGGTACTCTTTAATTTGGAAAGCTCATCTTCAACTGCAACAAGCTTTGTTTGGGTGGCGAGTGGTGAATGGAAAACTCCCTACGGATGATTTAATCAAGTCTAAGGGAGCTTTTCTTCCTTCCTATTGCTCCTTATGCCAGTCTACTGAGGAAAGAAAGTATTTTTCATATTTTCCTTCAGTGTAGTTTCAGCATGGAAATATGGAAGAATTTTTTGAAGTGTTTTGGTGTGTCTTGGAACTCCCCTGCTTCTGTTCTTGATCTTGCTATTTGATGGAAAAGAAAGCGAAGAGGTTTGGCTGCTAAAGAGCCTTGGCTGGCTGATTTTGTCTTAATTTATACAACATTTGGAAAGAGAGGAATGGCAGGCGCTATGAAGAAAGAATGAGATCTCCTTCTCTGGTCTTTAAATTAGTAAAAGGTGACCTCCAATAGGTGGATATAAATTTGTCAAGGTTAGTGATTTAGTTTCAATTGTTGAGGCTGAATGTTCTCTGCTGATGGCAATGCCGAATGTGGAGAATGCTTGGCTGGGTTTTTGTGTAATGGCTTGATTCTTTTGATTAAATTTTCTGAATCTTTAGCCAAAAAAAAAAGGCACGGTTGATAGAATCTTTTCTTGGGAGAAGATGAGTGAAATATTTGCAAAAACGTGGGGGAACTTGATATTTAACTATAGTTCACCGGAGGGAGTGATAATTCCTTAACAAAAAAAAAAAAAATGTAAACCCTAAAATTTTTTCTTAAGGACTATTACCACATCCTTCACTTAAATGCTCTGGCCATGACCAAGAAACGAAGATGAACACCAACGTGGTTGATCAACTTCTTTGAGCCTCAAACCCTATGGACTTTTAACTACCCCTCCGAGGCAGCCACTCATGTAGTCTACAGAATACAGGGCATTAGCCCTCAACATAATTCCCTAAAACGTTCAAGGGTATCAAATAGATCAGATGATTATGATTATGACTGATCAGGTTAGTCCTTGTCGGAATTTTCCACATTTTGCTCACTTTTTATTAGTGGATAATTATTAAGAAACCTTTTCATATGAATAGACGTGTCCCAATTCCAGTTAATATGCAGCACTTCTCCTTCACGAAAATGTGGTCCATCCAATTTAGGGGGAGTGGGGTGTTTCTGCTTCTTGATTGACCTATATTGCTGTCCATGCTTTCTTTTTCATGGGTTATCAACGGATTTTATTGAAAAAGGACAAAGACTAGCTAGTAGAGGAACTAGGTACACTCATCAGCATCCTCTCCCACCAATTTAAAGAAGGATATAAAGAAAGGGTGAGAGAACGCTATCCGATAATGCATATATTCATGGTCAATGGGAAAATGATATGAACATCTTTAATGTACGATAGTACGTTCTTTTCTCACCAGCTATGTCTTGATGTAGATACATATTATCAGGTAGCGTTCTTTCTTCCTATAGAAAATTACCAAGCAATAACAAAACCTTAAAGAACAAAGGAAAACCTAAAAAACCGCAACTTGATTAGCTTCTTTAGTTGTGCTCAATTTTCCTTATATATTCAGATAGTTACATTATAACCCAAATAGGTTACGTTGCAACCTTATGTTAAATTATTGGGCAGGAGAATCCTGTGCACTTGTGCAGTCATTGCACCAACGTGCATGCCAATGGGAGGTTACATGAAAGGATACGGGTAGGGGGTGGGGGTGGGGGTGGGGGCAAGGCCTTTTTGCGTTCGCCTATCTCCTGGCATAGAGATATGCAAGCCACAAGCGGACAAGAGTCTTTTCTTTTCTCCTAATTATTAATGTCCTAAACGTGATAATAAATACAGATATGCACTTAATTATTGATGAACGAAATGTAATTATTCCTATGAATCCAGTGCATTGTGCACTAGTTGTAGCTTTTGCTTGTAGAGCAGGCGCCAAGTTTGTGGTCTAGGGATTAACTCCTGTCACATGCGTTTCCTTTAATCCCCCCCTCCCCCTCTAGTGTGTGTGAGTAAAGTCCCCTTGAGCAGTTCCCTAGTTGTAAATATAACAAA
>NW_024870483.1:81278-141840 GCF_013358625.1 Macadamia integrifolia
AAAAAAAAAAAAAAAAAAAGGAAAAAAAAAAAAGGGAAATCCCCTTCATAGGGGGAGCAAAAAACCCTAAAATGAAGAGGACCAGTCTGCCCCAATGAAAAGGAAAATGACGTCTTTATGTATGCTTATTCATCAGGTGTTCCCATTGGCCCTTGTGCACACATAGGAACCACACTCCCCCTATAGGAAACATTTCCCCTTAATAGACCGTTTGTGCAACACAAAGCATACTCTTTTTTTTTTATGGGAAAATGGATTTGTAAGGGAGTGTGGCCCTCGCACTCAGACACATGGGGGTGAAAGGGCCGGCCCACCCCTATGAAATGAAAAATGACACATTTGTTGATGCATCCTATTGCTCTCCCATTGGCCTTGACACACGTGCAAGAGCCACACTCCCTTGTAGGAAACATTTCCCCCTCTCCATTTTTTTTTTAATCAAGGCATCTGAGCAATGCTTAAATTGAGTGTGTAAAACTCAATGAACATAATTTTTTTTTTCTATTTTTATAACTTCTATTCATTAGAACAAGAAAAACTCATAGATGACAAGGTTCTGGCTATCAAAGAACATACTTTTTTTTTCTATTTTTATCAATTCTATATTCATTAGAACAGGAAAAACTCATAGGGTCTGTTTGATAACGTTTCAAGAAAAGCATTTATGCAAGCGTTTGATAAAACTGTTTCATTTCACTTGTTTTCAGAAATAGAAATAGAAATTTCTACCTATTTATGGTTCAAGAAACGACCCAGTAGAACTTGTTTCGCCGTTTCTGGAAATGACTCGTGGCTATTTTTTCGTTGGTTACTATCGACTTCTAGAAATATGACTTATCAACACCTTCAATTCTGTTTCTGTTTCTAGAAACGAAAATTTATGTTTCTGCTGTTTCTGTTTCAAGAAACGGCAGAAATGTTATCAAACGGGCCTATAGATTCCAAGTTACAAGGTTCTGACTATCAACTACATAGAATTTGGTCAAACTATCTATCGTATTTATTATTAACATCGCCTTTCAAACTAGGAACGAACTATATTTTTTTATCTCTCTAGGACAAAACTGAAAATTATATTTCAAAACGTAAGTGACTGAATTACACTGGCATGATGTGGCTTTGTATTAATGCTTCTTTATGTCATAATGGCTTCTCCTTTACCGAAGCGGTAGTGCACCCTAGAGAACTTCATGTCCAACATTTCATTCTCCTCGTGACATTGTACTGAAAGTAAATTCTTCACCCCATCAGTCACCTAAAAGTACTCACTATGAATTGAAAACTGCATCTTTCAAATTGATGCATGAAATGAAGAGAAGGAAGAAGGATATGGAAATAAACCACTGTGAAAAAAAAAAAATAAATAAATAACATTATTCGAAAGCTACTTCTCTACTACGGTGCACAAGTACTGGTAATGATAATTCACAAACTTTGTATTGTATGTCCAATTATTTTAACAAAATGGAGAGGGCTTGAATAGAAGGAACATGCAAAACATTACATCAGATAGTTGGAAAAAAAAGAGTGTAGATGCCTAATTTTGTCCCCCTTGACAATGATGAATTACAGGCAAGGACGATGCTTGTATACTCTCTCTCTCTCTCTCTCTCTGAGGATCCAATTTTTGGGAAGAACCTAAGTACCCGTAGCCTACCTAACCCTTGAATATATGAAGTCCAATGTTGATGTGTCGATGATTGACATTTTAAATCAGTATTAGCCAATAATATAAAGAATGACCTAGATGTTGGGCGTCGATCTTTCCCCCTACTAGAATATGGAAACAATCATTTGTTTCAAATTTTCTGTAAACTCTCGAGCCAAGAATGAAATCGATTCTTGCGATATTGGATAGTACTCTCCGAGATAATTCTGTCAATATACTTCTAAATTAGACATTTGGATAACCCGTAGTGCCCCCCGAAAGTTGCAAAAACTTCTCGATTCCTTGCCTATACAAGATTCTCGGCTTAGATGGTAATTTTTTTTTATGATTTTTTGGGCAAGTCCACCTATATCTCTGGGAGGATTTTCTTAGGGCCTTGTGCGGATCTACCCAATTTTTTTAATTACCTTTGTATCCTGCCCTGGAAACCCTATAAATAGGAAGTGATTTCCTTACAACTTTCATTGAAAAACTTAGAAAATCTAGAGAAAATTTCCCATAAATTCTTCGGAAATCCCAAAAATCCCATTTTTCTAGAAATTTAGGAACCCCCAAAAAATCTACAGAAATCCCTAAAATTCTTCTGAAGTCTCGAAACTCCACGGAGAATCCCAGAAAGGGCCGAACCTCCATAGATTTCCCAAAAATTGCCAAAATCCCAAAACATCCGCTAAAGTCCTAGAAATCTGATTCCTCAATGAAAGCGATACGGAGGCCAAGCCCTTACCCTTGAGTCGGGGAATTCATCGAAAGTTTTCATCTACAGAGGGGCCTTCTCCTTTTCAGCTATCATCAGAGACCGAACATAGGTAAATTCTCCGACCCTAGTAGGCATAATGTAGAAATCATGTATGCCATAGGTTAGGATAAGATAGTATAATACCTGTCTTTTTACTTTCAATATGAAGCAAGCTAGCATAATGAATCAAACATGGCAATACATATTGATCTAACACTGTTAAATTTGGAGAATATTCAAATCTAAGCATCTGGTAGAAAGACCAATTTTCTTTTCAGACAAGGTGGGTGCTTAACATCTTCCCACCCCTGTAACCTAACATGAACTTGTACTTCTGGTCAAGACCGTATATGAAGTCAAATCTAAGCTGGATCTCTCAATCAGAATTGGGCTCCCTAATAGGGTTTTAGGCCTCAATCCTAGATGGTGAATCTAAAGAACCATGTTTCCCCATCCCCCCTATTGTCAAGAAAAGAAAAGGACATCATCGAAGTGGTGAAAAGTGATAAGAAAGCAGAAGGAAGGAAATACCCCTCAAGAGAGGGATGCTCAAACCCCAAGAAGAGAGGAAACTGGAGGCCACCGACTTGAGGAGATCCGAGGTCCAATTTCTTGCTATTTTCATAGTGGAAGAGGGGACAGAAGTAGAACCAATGTGAGAAATGGGTCTGTCCTTACCGTTGCAAAAATGAATAGCATCGTAGCCATCAAAGGAAGAAAGTCAACTCTTCTAGGATAAGTGCATCAAAGGAAGATGCACAAACCAAAACATGATTCTGAAAATAAAACAAAAGGATGGAGATAGATCAGGGCTGAAACTCAACCCTTTTAGGATAAGTGTAGCTCCAATGAGGTCTTGCAACTCTTCTAGGATGCAAATAGTAAAAAATTCAAACTCTTCTAGGATGGAATAAAACTTTTGCAAGGTTTGAAAGAAACTCTTTTACGTTTCAAAGATGAGCTCTTCAAGGTTCAAGAAAAATGCACTAAGCAATTTCATTAAAAAAATTTACTCAAAAGTCATTTGCTAACATTCTATCTTTGGTGGCCTTGTATAAGCAAATGATTGATCTTAATGATGTTCCAATGATTGAGATTAAAAGAAAAAAATAAAAATCCGAAAGAGAAAAATAGGGTGTTGGACTTTTTATTGATGCTTCAAGCCTCTTTATAATCTTCAAAAAATACTCTTGGGTGTGTAATGGATGGAGCTTGAACCAAGAGACTATTTGGGAGAAAGCCTACTGCATTATATCCACAATGAGATGTAGAGGATCTTTAGCGCACACACAATTGATATAGGATTGACTGAAGTTGGACTTGAGTTAGCTTGAGCCAAGGACGGCCTTGTTTGGACTGCTTCCTAGTTTTGGGCTTGGGTACTTTATGGGCCTTTTGGGGTTTAACTTGAATATGAGCCGATCTCCTTAGCTGTGTGGGTTGGTTAAGCTGGCCTTCACATGAGTCGCCGCATGATTTATATGGCCTGCATCAGAATGGTGAAACCAAAATCAAACAGTATGAAAATTCTAGTTTTAGATTCTTGTTTCAGTTTGTTATCAAGTTAATTTCATTTTTGGTTTGGTTAGGGTTTGGTTTACTATACAAATCTATACATAATTATGTAATATATATATATATATACAAATATATGGTCCTGGGCCAATTTTTTTTTTTTTTTTAGTTTCGGGCTGATTTCACATTCTTACTGGTTTGGTTTCGGTTTTATTTCGGGCTTATTCGGGTTTTAGTGCAGTTAAGTTTGGTTTTAAGATTGTAATACCCCAAACTGAATCTATCCCGAATAAGACTTTGGTTTAATTTGGCCCAGGTTATTTCAATTCGGTTCTATCAGTTTATCGGTTCAGGCTAGATTTTGACACCCCTACATGAAGCTAAATATAACATAGCTTGTGGGAGAGCAACAAGTGTTGGAACAATGACTTTGAGGTCTGGATGAAGAGCACGAAAGATGTGGATGTTGAAATCCTTTGGCAGCAGGGGTTTTCCAGTGGAGGCCAACTCATCTATGAGGGATTTGGCGCACTGCAGGAATTGGGAAATTGGTTCATCTGGTTTGTGAACTGGTTCTTGAAGACCAAGGTGGAGGGAGAGAATGTGCTTGGTGGAGGCAGATCCAAAAGCGGTTGTGAGGGAGTCCCAAATTTCTTTGCTAGTTTTCTTCCCAATAACCAGCAGTAGAACTTCAAGAGTGATGTGAAGAGAAGACTCATAAGATTTGCATCCTGTTGTTGCCAATAAAGGGCGGCACCATCAAAGGGGCATGGCAATGAGCCATCAACATAACCAAACAATTTAGTGCCTTGAGAAACGAAACAAGCTGTGTCTATCGGAACAAATAGTTATGGGGAGACAATTTTAGGAAAAAAACCGTGGGGTGGTCATGGAGGGAAGAGAGGAAGAGGGCAGAAGTCATAAGAGGGGAAACGTTGGCGGAAAAGGGATCGGTGGCCATGGTGAAGATTGAGAGAGAGAACTAGGGTTTTGGCTAGAAGAGAATGGTGTGAGCCTTGAAAGGCCCTAATACCATGATAATTCACAAACTTTATTTTGTATTTTAGTCCTTTCATAACTGTAGAGGATGAGAGATTATATATGAGCAAGGGAAGCCCTAGTCGGATCTACAAGACTAGAAAAATAAGATTACAAAGGGATTCATGCAATAAAGAGTGTAACTATTATTGCCTGATCTTGCCCTAAATTCCTATCCAATGGATTGTTCTACTTACTCTAGACCTTCCGTTTAAACAAAACAAAATGCTAGAGAAACACTTTCTTGTTGCACAAACAGGTTTCACCCAAGGACAAGATTAATTCACCTTTCTTGAAACTTGATATTTTGAGGTGTCATCTTTCAATTTTCTCTCAGTGACTTCATTTGATTGGTATTAACCTCAATAGATGGCCCAAGAAAAATTTCCATACAATTTGATTACTATTGTAAACTAAACGGAAGAGCTATATCAAACCTCCACACGACTATTCTTTGGAAATTGATATGCCCTTGCCTTTGACAACACTACATTAGTTAGGTCATAATCCATGATGTGAATCTTAGGTCAACATTGTTCTCTATTGGTAGTTAGATAAACCAAGTTGTTAACATCTATTTTGAGTCATTGATGAAGATATCACTTTCAGTTTCTCACTCTTAATAACTTCATTTAATTGGTAAGGCCAGATACTTCTGTATCCTAGCTAATTCAGTCCCAGTTCTCTAGGTATCAAGACTTTAACTGTAGCCCTTTGTTGTCATAATAAGCTTCCTAACCCTGTCAATATATGGTAGGTACAATGATGATATCATATATATGCCACTGTAAGAAGTGTGAAGGGCCAAAAGGTGATCTGTCGGGTAGAAATCAACATTGTTACAAAGGGAATCAGATAAAGACAAGAAAATAATAGTAGAAAAAATCCATTTGAGGGCCACGAGAATTTTCATATGTAGGTTCACCTATAGTAGTTGAAATTTGGGGTTTGATTTACCTGCCCGGAAGGAAGGAGGGGAAAGTGAGGGGGTAGGACAACACAAAAAGAGCAAAAGGGATTTAGATTGCTACTCACTTCTTAAGGCTAACTTAGAATGCTATCCACTGCCATATATAAGGTCAGTAATGGAAGTTTAGGGGCATCCATGTTTGGCATGTACTTGAAGATGAAAATTTCTCTCATTGATATGAATTGGAGTTTGAGAACACACCGACAGTTCTAAACAATGCAAAGGCATTTTGGACATACAAGGACAGTCTCCAAAGGCCTAACAGAATAATGGTACATAAGGGACACAGTTGTAGAGTTAGGACCCCATCTAGCAAATCATATAAAGAGGGTGCTTAGGCTAATAATTGGCCTAATTATAGCCCATATAAATATTGCAAATTTAGTTTATGGCTCTTTAGGTGGATTCTTCCTTAACCCCACTTTTGGGTTATTGGAATTTTACAATTGACCACTGATCTATTGGATCTAGACCTAGCTAGGTTTCTTATAATTGACTACCTTTTGATGAAAGATTGAACGGTCCTGATCCCCAATTCTGTCAATTATATGTGCCTCTCTGTCAACCAAAACTCTCAGGTAAGATTATAACCAAATCAGGTTTTAGGGGGAAAAAATTAATGATGACAAGTGGGTTTATTTTCCATTAGTTGTCACAATCAGTCATATCCTTTTGACTAAAATACAATGACATTTTTTTGCCAATATTATAATCAAGGACATTTTCATTACCATGTCTTAGTAAGTAGAACAGGTGGAGAACAAAATATTGTACATGTATGGCCATCCATAAGCATCAATGCAAGTATGCATGTATTCCAGACCCTAGCCTATCACAAGGCTTGAATTCTTAAAAACAGTTTTAGAGCTTGCATCCAATATTGAGGAGATCTGTTTGCTTCTTCTGGTAAAATCTGAAATATCTGGATGAAGTGAACAAGGATCCCTAGCTAAAAAAACAACGATGATCCCTAATAGCAGTACAGTGGGGATATTATTTAGTAATATTATTAAGCATTAGCAGTGATAATGGTGGTAGTGGTGATTATATTTTATAATGAAAATCTTCTAGTCAACTAGATCTCTTGATCATCAAGAATCTGACTTCATGCCTTCCCAGCGACCCTTCACTCATTTAGGTAAAAAAAATTATAATTCCGAGTTGCACCGAGTTAATACATGACTCAGCTCAAACAGTAAGTGGGGAATTTTTTGAGAGTAATTACTGTTATTTTATCATAAATTTGCCATCAACCCTTGCATTATATTCATTCTTCGACTTTTACAGTAGAGTGCTTGACAAGTATAACACGTAAGGCATCATGACGTTATTATTGACGTAATAGATGACGGTCTGAATCTTCTCTCCACGTGATAACCTCCACACATGGGATCCTATCATCTATGAGGAAATATTAAACCAAACAAATGGTGCACTCGTTGAAGAGATTGATGAAATTTTTGGTAATGAAAACAATAACGATTACGCCTATGATGGCACACAAAAATTGTAAATTAGATGGGAAAATATAGGTAATGGTAGAGAGTATTATTAAAAAGATGAAAATAGAAGCAAAGAGGAAGAAAAAAAAGGAACAAAAGCACCTTCATAGGGCCCATGGCATGTCTCCTCAGTAGGGCCAACGATGTGATCTTCATCTTTCTCCACTGCACCTCCTCCTATTCCTTTGCTTCCTCCTTGCCTAATTTCCTTACCTCTCTTTCTTTCCAGAAATACACAAGAAGAGCTCATCGGTGGTCCTCGCGATGTCTAGTGACAGAGCAAAAGATTCAGCGGAAGGATCATCACGATCTGTCGTTGAGCATCAACAACAGCAACAACATCAGCAGCAGCAGCAATCACCGGTGGCTCCACTAAGTCGGTATGAATCACAAAAGCGTAGAGACTGGAACACCTTTGGTCAGTACTTGAAGAACCAGAGGCCACCGGTTTCACTATCACAGTGCAACTGTAGCCATGTACTGGACTTCCTTCGATACCTTGATCAGTTTGGGAAGACTAAGGTTCACTTACAAGGTTGCGTCTTTTTCGGGCAACCGGAGCCTCCTGCGCCTTGCACTTGCCCTCTCAGGCAAGCTTGGGGAAGCCTTGATGCACTCATTGGCCGCCTCCGGGCTGCTTACGAAGAAAACGGTGGCTCACCGGAGACAAACCCTTTTGGTAGCGGTGCTATTCGTGTTTATTTGCGTGAAGTAAGGGAGTGTCAAGCTAAGGCAAGGGGGATTCCATACAAGAAGAAGAAGAAGAAGAAGAATCTAATCAAACCCAACGATGATCCAAAGCCACCGGCGACGACGGCGATGCAGTCCTCTTGATGATGATGATGATGCTTCTTCTTCCTATGGCTTTCTTCTCCTAACAGGTAATTGCTAATTATATAGAGACTTAACTATATGGGTAGCTTTCATTTTTCTTCAAAAGCTTATGAAGTAATAGAAACCACAGGTTAGTGCAAATAGAGTGCCACTTGTAAGTGGTTGTTGTCAATCCTCTTTGGTTGACTTACTGCCTCAAGTGTTGAGGGCAGTGTTCAATTCTATCTATAGCTTAATTACTGACCACATAATTATAATAATAATTGAAAATTATATTAGTTAATAATATCTGTAGTTAAATATAAAGATTTTATGGATTGCCAAATGTGTAGTTTAACTAGTTTATTGGATTAATTCAAGCCTTCAATTTGATTCTATTGTCTCTTAATTTTATAACTCTGCAAGAAACAGATATATATTAACTCTGTAAAGAAGAACTAAGAATAAATTCCATAAAGAGGAGAGAGGAGAGAGGAGAGAGGGGAGAGATCTCATTCCCTTCATAGTAAACCCTACTCTGACAACTCTCAAAGTCCCAAAGGCTATTCTGCAAATTAACTGTAAGATTTTGAATAACTACCCAGAAAAATCTGTATTCAGCAACTTTACCATAACAACTTTTGGTCCCTCAGACATTAGACGCAATGATTGTAATGGGGAAGAATGGTGAATCTCTCTCTCTCTCTCTCTCTCTCGCTATATCTCTCTCTCCTCTTTCTCTCTCTGGACCCGCCTAGCCCTCTCCCTCTCTTGCATTATGGAAAAAACACTGTATTCTGTGGTTTCCTAATTTAATATTTCTCAATTACATGTTTGCTTTTCAATGGTTTTGGCTCTTTTCGGATTCTGCACGATTTTGTGCCCCCCATGCATGCATGGATGGCCATGTTTGTTCATGTCATATGGAGCCTTTTGTATAAATAAATGTAGGGTATTACATGAACGTAGAAATTAATACTTGAGAGGGAAGGGGAGAAAAGAGCTTTCCCATGCTTTTCTCTTGCTCTTCTCCCTTTTAAAATAATTTAAATCCTCGTTTTACACGAAAAAGAAACTAGAATGTCTTTGTTAATTTACTGTTTAATTAATATTTCAAACCACATTGAGGGCAAATTTGTAATTTAGGAGTTTGTATTGTAATCAAAGAAAGACTGCAATTGTCCTTTGTACCTTGTGTTTAGATTGTCTTTTGCCAGAAGTGGATATTGTGTTAAAGTGAAAGTTATTATATTCTCCTTCATGGCTTTGTTTTGCAGAGTTAAAGGTCAAAAAAAATGAATTACAACCTTTGGAGCTACTAACTTTTTTGTCTCTCCCTTTGAATGGATCGAAACTGCAGACTTCTCCAAGAGCTAAAATGCCTTACAAACATCATAAGAATTCATATATTTTCTTCTGTTTAGTGTTCCCCTCATAACCTCTATCTGCTTCATATCTTTGGCTGCAGTTCAGTTCTCCTTTGAATCAGGTTCTTTAATTTTTATATTATTTCTTAATTTGAGCAATTTCAATGAGATTCAAATTAATTTTTTTAATTTTTCATTGATGTGATAATGAATTGAGATGAAAATGGAAATTATGGTTTCTTTGTAGAATAAAACCTTATTCCAAAATTCCAACTAAATGGGGTTCGCTAAAAGTATGGTTTCTTTTTCACCTACCTTAATTGTAATCATTGCTATGGAGTATCAGCAACTAAACAGCTATTTAGGTTATTTTGAATCAGGAAATAGGAATACTTATTGGGGTTGGGGATTCAGTTTTTTAGTAGGTTAAAGTTTTTTTTAGTGCATTGTTATGAAGTAACCATTGATACTGAAATTTACTTGTTCAGTAATGGCTACTGCATCAGGACAAGGGTTATAGATTGAGGAATGTGCATGCAGGAAGGTGACAGTTTGATTGAAATAAGGAGTGACAATCTATCCCTAATTTATAGTAGGGCAGAATTCTATATAGGCCATTTCTTTTCATTCTCTTTTGGTTAATATGCAATGACTAGTTACATTTGAATACCAATAATGTTGGTTCTTATTTGTATGATATTGAACCATATTAGCGTGGACTCCATCTTTCAAGTTTCCTTATCGTAAGTCTCTTCCATAATGTAGAAGTGATTTACTTAGGTTACCTTGTATAAGCTATACTCCTGTATTCTTATTCCTAGATTGAGTATGATTCCACTTTCCTTCTAAGTTTATATTTTCTTGGCCATCAAACTATTGTAACTATATATTCAGCCTCTCTTTTTTTTTTTTTTTCGTGGTAAGATATATTCAGCCTCTACAATTGTGGAGTTGATCCATAATAAAGTGTTTCTTGAGTTAGGACTCCCAGCTGATAGCAATGCCGAAGGTGTAGCTGATCCTATCATCTTTAGGACTGTTTTTCAGTGGATTTGTCGCTTGTTCTTCAGTTGAATTTTTATTCTTTTGGATTTTTTTTATCAATTGATCCATTTACCGGGGAAAAAAAAAAGTGTTTCTTGAGTTAGCATATGATATTTGGACATAGTTGCAGCTTCTGATGCTCCTATCGGATCTCAAACCACAACAACCGGTTAAATGAAAAGGAAAAAAAAAACTTAATTGAGTGTTACCATTGATTTAACTTCTTTTTTTTTTGCCAAAGGTAAGGAAAATAATATATTACAAAATTAGTATTTACAAGATTAACCTCCGAACATACCCAGAAGAAAAACAAGAAAGAAAATAAAAACTTGATACTCAACCTTCGGCATTGCCATCAGCAGAGCACATGCAAAGTAACTATTGTCCTGAGGATCTACCTTCGGCATTGTCATTAACAAAATCCTAAAACAACACAAAGCATCATAGATCATAACATCATGAAAGAAAGCATTGTAGCACCCAAAACCTTGCCTTCTAAGAAGAAAACTGTTCTTCCAGTGCAAACCTTGAAACTTACGTTTGGGAGGGGGTTGTTGGAGGAGGGGGAAGGGTAAGGGTTTAATGTGAAATGATTGAAAGAAAAGAAAATAAACTGATATTCCAATAGCATTCCTTATTATTGAGTAAGTTTGTTCAAGTTTTACAAAATGAAGGAAAAGAATTACATACACAATAGTTTGGCCTGCTCTCAACTGAAGAACCCAGTCTCTCCCTAGGAGTTGGTTAATTTAGCACCTCAATCACATTTTTTGTATTGTAGACCAAACTTTATTACTCTTAGCTCCCTTTTCTTTAGCTTTCCTCATCCTATTGAGGATACCATACACAACATCTTTCTTCGCTAAAAGGTCATATATATATATATATATATATTAAAAAGAGAGATAAAAAAATATAAATGTACATGCTGGGTCTAAAGACATCAGATACAAATACAAAAGGAGGGACAAAACCGGGGTCACTCCCCCACCTTCGGCACGACCATCAGCAAGGGAAGAATTTCACTACTCCACTGTACCATCAAACATGAGAATCTGTACAGTTCCGATATCTTTACTTTCATAAAGATGCAGTAGCTAGATTAGTATTCATAACTGTTAGTTTACGCACACACTACTGGATCATTGATAGATGGGTTTTTTGGTCTTTACTTATGGCAATGCCAAAGGTAGGGATCAAAGTCTTTTCTATTCATCATATGTTTTTCATCTGGGTATGCCTGGACGCCATTTTTGTACATCCCTTAATATTATTTAATTGATTCATTTGTTGATTCTTAGCACTAAAAAAAAATGGAAAATAGAAGAAATCTATAAGTTTGGTGTAAAACACAGATGACACCAATTAATATTTTGTGAGAAATAACAACAAAACAATTAGTATTTTATGTTTGTAGTCCGTTTGCTGTCCATGCCTTAACTGTTTAACTTTCTTTGGGAACAGAAAACCCTATAACTAACATTCCCAATTCATTTTCCATGCAGGATGAAAGTTGCAAGTCAAGTTTGTTTGGGAGGCATCGTGGGAAAGGCAAAAAGACCTTGGAGTCTTATAGTCCTATCTCACTTTCTGTTTTTTTCTTTGCAAATAGTTATAATCAAGGGACAACATCTAAGCAGTTAAACCATGCTCATATTAGTCATTCACATTTTGGTTTCCTTATTCCATCGTGTGATCTCTTAATACATACTATAAATGACAGTGAAGCTATGGTAGACGCATTACCTTTTCCTTTCCTGCCTAGATGTGATATTTGTTTCAATGAGAAATAAGATTATATAGATTATGTGGAACAACATATTTCTTTTTTTCTTTGGTGGGAGGGGTGGAGTTGTTATGGATTTAAGATTATATGCTTACAAGTGGGCTCCCTATATATAGACAGAAACCACTGGTCATATAGACTGATTTTCCAAGCAGACTGATTTTCCAAGCAGCAACTGAATTAAGAAAATAAAAGTTAGTGAAGTGTGGTAAGCCTTTAATTCCTGGTGCTGGGCTTCTTTCCTTTTACTTTCATTTTGCCTTTATTTCTCTCACTTTCAATTCTTCTATTTTGTTTTTGCATGGATCCATGTAGCCGACCCCATCAAATTGGGATAAAACTGAATTTGTTGTTATTGTTGTTGTAGTGGTTGCTGTTTGGAATGTATTTTGTTGTGGACTGATCAGCTGCTTGTCACAACTACATTAGCCTATAATTTTTCTGAGCTTATTTGATGTATCATGAACATAATTGATTTCATAAGTAAAATCACTATGCATGGAGGAAAGAAGAAAGAAGAAAGAAAGATAACCCTTGTACACAAAATAGGAAGGAAATATATGTTAAAAAAATAAAAATCATTACATTTACAGAAGAATAGGTCAAAATGAACAAGCTAAGAAAATTAAGAAAAATTATAGATGTCTCTCTAGAACTTATAGAAAGAATTTCTCATACACTCTGTTGAACTTATAGAAAGAGTTCATGTTGATGGCAATGCCGAAGGTGAGGTCTCTACATGTGTTTGTTTTTGTTTTTTGGTGGACAAGGTTTAATTTTATTTTATTTTTCCTTTTGTAATCTTTGGTTTCTTTTTAATAATAATCTCTTAGCAAAGAAAATTAAATTTATTTAAGCTTTTAAGTAGAGAGACCCAAATGACACATGAAAGCATCTAAGGTCCTAGAGTTCTCTAATGTGGAATTATGTTGACACTCCTCTTCAGGTATTGCCCCTCTTTTGAGTGTAATATGAGTGATCATTCATAAATATATTATTAATGTAGTGGGCTTTATTTCTTGGATCTCATGTTAAAATATTCAATCAAAATGCTTGAGCTAATAGGCAGTGAAGCTCAACTGGTACATGAAAGCATCCAAGATCCTAGAGTTTTCCAATGTGAGATTATCACCCCCCTCCCCCCCCTCCCCCACAAAAAAAAAGAAAAAAAAAGAAAAAGAAAAAAGAAAGACATTCTTTTATTTATTTTTGGGACTGATACATAGATTGACATGAAGCAAATACACTAAATTTCTTCCATGGTTGCAAATGCAATGGAGAAATCGGTTATATTGTGCTTCCACTTGGATGCATTCATCTCCTTAGTCTTCTGTGTCTTACAAAGAACATCTTGTGGGTCCAGAGATTCTCAAAAATACTTCTTATGATAATTCTCACCATGTTCCATTTGACAGTTCAAGTGTAAAGAAAGAATTTTTACTTTTGAGTATTCTATGCCAAAATTAATTTCAAACAACTTTGGTATGCATATATATTGCTTATAAGTTTATATGATAATCTAATTATTAGATGAGGGATTAGCATTCGTGCTGGCTTCTATATGAATGGTCAATAGTTTCAGTTCTGTATGACGGGAATGAAGCACCTAAAAAAATTGTGCAGAATAGAAAATAAAATAAGAGTTTCATATTTTAATTATAATTATATTGATCTGTTGTACTTCTGGTATCTAGATTCAAATAGATGCAACTCTATGCTTTTATATGTTCTTACCTTTTCATTTTGAAATATGTCACTAAAAATACTTCCTCCAAGTCTGTCTTCAGCCAGAAATATCCACAACAAAATCATTATCACTCAACTCATATGTTAAACATTAAAGCAGTTATTAGATTAGGCCTACCTCTGGTGTATACATCATGAACACATTATCCTTGCAGGATCATGGTTACTGTTCCTGATACCCATGCCTTTCCACTCATTAATATTAAGTGATCTTCAATACCCCATTTTTTTTTTTTGTATCCTTTCTCTTTTATGATTTCATATATATCCATATTTGGACTTTACATTGGCAAATTTAATTCCTATCTGGAAATGACTCATCTTATTCTAAAGTTTCATCCTGTTCTACTACTATTTTCTAGTTCTACATACTCAAAACAATCATCCTAGTCCACATTTCCATGTTTTTTTTTTTTTAAAGGTCATCAAGATTTTATTAAAAAAGAATGAATAAAATACAGAGAAATCCAATTGGGCTTAGGACTTCTTCACAATAGGGTGCTATCTCCTAATTGATATTTGTTAAATAGAAAGTTGTCTTTATATGATTTAAAAATGATAAACGAGCAAAGAAGCAAAAATGGCTAACATGAGAGGCTCAGGTGGTGAATTTCTGTTGTCTCTCTTGTATGTCTTGGACTTATGATAACAAGAAAACCATAACAGTGCTCCATATAACAACACCTGAATATATTGTTTAAAAAAGCTGTGACTTATGAGAGGTTGCTTGTGGTTTAACAGCTGAATAACGTGTATAGATATTGCTTTGAACTAATCAATAACGTGCAAATATTGTTTAGTTCTCTAGGTACCTCTTGGATATATAATTAAATAAGACCATGACTTTAAGGTTGCATTTGGTAGTCATTCTGTTTCAAAAACAACATTTATTGTCAAAACCAGAATTTTCTGTTTCTGTGTCAAAATTCCATTTTGGAATGAAACTTACCATGTTCCAACATTTCTCGATTTCTGGTGTTTTTTTAACCTAGTCCATTTTATAAAAAAAAAAAGGAAAAACAAACGGTGGACACCAAACGGAAGATTCGGTGTTTTTGTTCCCGGAAAACAAAAAAACGCTAGAAACGCTTTTTCATATGACTACCAAATGCTGCCTAATTAGTTTCTCTTATTGCATGTATTCAAAACCTGTCTACATGTGAGGTGAATATTTTTCCCATTAGTTTCATTCAGAGTAAATTTGCAGTTTTCATTTCTAGGGTTTGAGGTCATTAACTCAATCTTTGTACTTTTTTTTTTTTTTTTTTTTAATATTGAATTTGGGGGCTTCCTACTAAAGTTTAATAAATCAGAATATCTCCTAAAAAGTCAAAAGATACGCACACAACCATAAAGAAGAAGAATAAAAGACCCGGTGTAACAACACACCTCGCAATCAATGCAAGGAAAAAACAAAAAAAAACACAAAACAACAAAAAAAAAAAAAAAAAAAGAGTAAGAACAAACCTTACAATATTGGAAATAAAAAATATAAAGTCATTGTGTGCAAGTAATATTTAAAAAATATATATATATTTGCAAGTAATATCAAATCATTCGAGAATTCATTTATTATATGAATGAAGAAGAAAATATAATGTACTAACTGCTCATGCAAGCACTTTCTCTTCAAAAGCCATAATTTTTGCCACATGGTGCCATTTTTTTTGTGGGGGGGTGCTAAGAGATCAGATTGTTTTATATATATAGGTACAAAATAATATACAGTTGATATATAGTTTATTGTATGTATAAATAATATGTGTTAATTTGTATGATCCTTGCTGTATTGTACTTTTCGCAAAATTATTAACTTCTTCAACATTTTCTCTTGCATTCAACTAATATACACTTTTTCACATTGATTGTAAGCTTGATAGAGTACTTTCAAATTACCATTGATTGAATGCCTACCCTGCCTCTAGGGTTTGCTTGATCCCCCTGGTATCTCAGATCATTGTCCAACTATCATTAATATTTCTCCTTACTCTTCTTTGGGCCAAAGCCTTTCTATTCTTTTGACATGTGGATTGATCATTCAAATTACATCCCTTTGTCCGTTCTACTTGGCAAAAGCCTGTGAAAGAACATGCCTCCCCCTTTATCATCTTTGCCCAAAAGTTCAAGAATGTAAAATTTGCTCTTAAAGATTAGAATTGGAATGCTTTTGGAAACATCTCCTCTGCAATTCTTTACGGCAGAGAACTCTACTCCGGCGTTCGATCAAAGTTACAATTAGATGGGACTCAGCTCTTTGGTGCTACAATAGGAAAGTTTTATGAAGCAAAAGTAGCTGGTGAAGTAAATGGCATTAGGTGATTCTAGTTTTGGTTTATTTCCATAGGTCTCTTAAGGCTATATATATATATACACTAGTAAAAATACACATGCAAATGCACGTGGTCTTATGTTGAGAGAGAGAGAGAGAGAGAGAAACTGTTGATATACATGACATGACTAACATGAGAATCAAGAGCAAAAAAGCTTTTGTGTGAATCTCTGCCTCAATAGTCTTAGAAACAAAAATTTTAACTTAGGATAAATTTGAGTTGAATTTGAGCTAAAGATCCATATTTAAATTATAAAAGTTGTAATCAACGAAAGAGGAAGAAAACAAAATTGAAATATAATATTTCAAAACTAATAAAACCAATGCTCTTTTGCAAGAGTTCTAAGGCTAGGGAATCAAGTTATCATTAATTTGTTGGCAATTATCAAGGTTTATAGGTTGGATAATATTAAGGTCATTTACTCATCTGTTAATATTAGCTAAAACAGTATAGAGGTTTCCCTAGCCAGAGAGAATAAGCCAACCCCACGACAAAATGGGAGGTAAAACTCAAAAATTGTACTTGCTCATGATCAACAACAAATGGTTAGGATACCTTCAGATCTTCAGGAGTTAATCAACAACGTAGTGTGGTAAGCAGAAGAAAAAATCCATACAATAACTAAAACATGGAACAGAGAAAGAGTGCTAAACTTTTAACTAACCTTTTTACCATTTTTTTTTCCTTGTTAGATAATAATAATTATTCCATCCCAATTGCTGAGGTGGGATCTTATAAACTCATCAATTGTTAGCAGAAGATGGCCTTTGATCATGGCAGGGCTGATATAACGCACTCTCTTTTTCTTAATGATGCGAGAACTATCTCAAAGATATAAAGAGCCATAAAGGTAAAAGAAGATTTGAGGAACCTACTTTTAAGAGCAGCTACCTCTGACGGTCTGACCACACACAAAAGAAGAGGAAGCATGGGAAAGGTAAGAAAACAAATCAAAATTTTATCTTGATTAAACAAGTAATTGGACCAAAAATGGATGCAAAAGGTGAACAACTTAACTCAATTGTAACTTAACTCTTTGCTGCCATCTCATCATTTTTTTTTTTTTTTTTTTTTTTGAGTGGATCTCATGAGAATTCATGAAATAAGAAATACTCAATTTTCAATTCAAAGTGTCATACATCATGAAGGGGAAAGATCACTTATCTATTTGAATAAAACCCAAACTCAAACAAAGAAAAATCAAGTTTAATTGCAATTGAATAGAACTCACGTAGTTTGAGTGTTTTTAAAACCAACACTTTTCTGATTTTTTTTTTCCCCTCTATTTTCCTTAGCTAAGGGAAAGAAAAAAGGCCCAAAACAACAGTGTGATAATGATACACGGACAGACCACAAGCTACACAGAACTTCCACGCCAACTCCACTTATACTGCCCCATAGAATTGATTATTCAATCTGGATGCCAACATCCATTTTTCATTTAAAAAAAAAAAAGTGTTCCGTAAAAAAATTCCAGACCACCTGCTGGTCCAACAACTGATTGTAATAAATCATCATCGTGCTTCCAATGCCCAAAGGCAAATAAAGTCATAATCTTTTGAGTCAGGATCATTAGCACTTCAGTATAATCTCCAAATCACTCATTTTTCCCCCAATTATGTGATGAATTCAAGTGGGAAGTGAAAAAAAGACCGATTTCGTGGAGAGAAAATGGCACTATCCTTTCCATACTTCATCATAGGGTAAGCATTTAAAGAGGGATCCAGATTGAATAATATTTTGAGGATCTCAAAGAAAAAGAGAAAGGAAGATAGTGGACAATGGGAGAGTTTGGGAGAGAGAATGAAAGAGAAGTGACTATATAGGAAAGTGGGGGAGTTTGAGAGAAAGAAGGAAGTAAAGAAAAAGAGAATTATTATCTTCCTTATATAAATGGATTTAATTTTTCTCAAAAAAATAAGAAAAAGAAAAAAAGAGATCGGAAAATCGTGGACAGTGAGAGAATTTGGAAGAGAGAAGTGACTCTATAGGAAAGTGGGTGTGTTTGACATAAAGAAGGAAAGTAGAGAAAAAGAGAATTGTTATCTTCCTTGTATAAAAGGATTTAATTTAATTTAATTTTTATAGAGAGCGATAAGAGAGAGGAGGGAAAGGTAAGATACAATCTAAGGAGTTTCCTATTTGTAGGAGAGTAACGTGAGAGATGAGAGGGAGATAAGAATAATAGGATAGAATCTAAGGAGTTTCCTATCGATAGGAGAGCTTTAAGATAAAAGAAATGGAGAGAGAGAAGGGGACATGAGAGAGTGAGAGAGTGAGAGAGTGAGAGAGGAATATGAGAAATAAACTTTTAGAGAATTTTAATTATTAAAAAAATTACAAGGGTACCAGCAATTATCGGAAAATAAAAGGCAATGAAGGCAAAGAAATAAGGGTAAAATAGTCAAATGAAAGATTAATTTTTATAGAGAGCAATAAAAGAGAGGAGGGAGAGGTAAGATATAATCTAAGGAGTTTCCTATTTGGAGGAGAGTAACGTGAGAGATGAGAGGGAGATAAGAATAAGAGGATAAAATCTAAGGAGTTTTCTATTGATATGAGAGTTTTAAGTATAAAAGAAATTACAAGGGAACCAACAATTATGGGAAAATAAAAAGGAATGAGGGTAAATAAATAAAGGTAAAATAGTCAAGTGAAAGATTTGCCACTTCATGCTTATTTCTTTATATATATATATATATATATATATATATATAAGGAGAAATTACAAGGGTACCAACAATTATAGGGAAAAAAAAAAAAAAGGAATGACGGCAAAGAAATAAGGGTAAAATAGTCAAGTAAAAGATTTACCACTTCATGCTTTTATATAATAGTATATATATAGAGGCTGACTAGCTACCTTGGATATGATTTCACCATTTGAGATCAAGGATGAAATGCTGAATTATTACAAGGAGATCTTATGTCCTTATCTTTCTCCTCATCACCCGATCCCTACTAACATCTTTTTTAAGCACCTCTCCCCAGACCAGAAAGTGTTTCTCTCGAGTATCCCTTCAAATGAGGAAATCATACTTGCCATTAAAAGTCACAAGGTTAAGAAGACCCTGATCTTGATGGGTTCTTCCTCTCGGTTTGGGATTATCATTAAATATGATTTGGTGAGTGTGATCTAGGTAGCTCTTTCTTTCAGCCTGACAAGATTCATAGAATTAATTAATCGTACTTTCATTTTGCCTTGTCCCAAAAACTAAGGATGTTGCCACAGTCTTGGATTTTCGTCCCATTTCTATCAGTATCCTTCTTTCTAGATTTATAGCAAAAGTGTTTGCGAATAGATTGAAGAGGTTTGTTCATGTTATTGTCAATATTAGCCATGTAGGATGCTTAAATTGGATATCTAGAAGGCTTTTGACTCTATTAGATGCGATTATTTAAGGAGCATTTTGGATTTTATGGATTTCCCATCTCGCTTTATCCATTGGCTCCTTAAATGTATCTCCACTACTCATCCTTCAGTCCTAGTTAATGGTATTCCAATTGGTTACTTTGAGTCAACCATGGGGGTTCTGAAGGGTATCCTCTTTTTCCGCTTATTTTTACAATTACTAAGAAAGGATTATCCAAGAGTGTTCTTTAATGAACTCTTTTAAACCAGAGAGAGAGAGAGAGAGAGAGAGAGAGAATTTGAGCTATCTATGGGTTTCCCTTGGGTAATCTGCCGGTCAATATTTAGGTTTGCCCTTTATTGCCTCCAAGTTTACTATGCACCAGTGTATGCCCATCCCTGGTAGGCATTGTAAAAGGCTCTAGCTTTGCAAGAGCAAGCTGCTTTCTTTTGCTGGTAGAAATGAACTGCTTAGGTCAGCCATGCGATTATCATAGTTATATTGTGATCCCCAAATGATCAAAAAATTTGAATCTTTATTGTGCTCCTTTTTGTGGAAATGCCAGGAAAATTCAAAATTCTTGCACACGTGCAGTTGGGCATCTATTTGTCTCCAAAAAGATAAGGGTTGGTCTTAGTACTAGGAGAGTAATTGAGGTAAACAAGGTTGCAACGATCAAGATCCTTTGCGAGTTGTGGCAAAAGATAATTTTATCTTGATTGTATAGATTTATTCAAGACTCCTAAAAAATGACTTTCTTTGGACTGCCACTGCAATATTGTCTCTTCCTGGTCCTGGAGAAAGATGCTCCATTTAAGGCCCCCGGCTATAGATTGTTTCAAATCCTCTATTGACAATGGGGGTAGGACACTTTTCTTTAGATGGATTTGTGGCATTCCAAAGTTATTCTTATATCCCATTTCGGTGACTGCATCCAGTACAATGCTAGGTCAAATAGAGTATTAAATGTTTCCTCCATTCTTTGGAGTGGTATATGTGACCTAGGGTCCCTACATCCCCTGCCCTCTTAAAAGCATGGGCTTCAGCCCCTAGGAGGTCCAGGGGTAGGTCTAGGGGCAGGGTGACCTTATTATACTCTGGTAGATTTAATATGGCCTTTGCCTGGAATTTGATTAGATTTAGGAAATCCATGGTCCCTTGGTGCAATCTTCTTTAGGGGGAAGGATTTCATCCTTAAATATAGTTATGTTGCCTGAAGATCCCTCACCTCAACCCTTTCAACCCAATCCTTCCTTCTCGATATATCAATTTATATTCCCAATTACTACCTATGTTGGAGTAGTAACAAGACATCAATCATCTGTTCTTCAGATACACTTTTTCGAAAGCTATCTGGGAGAGAATTCTTGTAAAGTGTTGGCCTTCCTCTTGTCAGATTCTATCTTTTTCAAGAGTCGGGATGGGTATTCTCCCATTCTAAAGGGAAGTATATTTGTAATTATATAGACAGATTGAAATTTTATGCTACCATTTATCATATTTGACGGGAAAAAACATTAAGAGGTAGACAAACTCATTGCACACCTATCAACAAATATGACTCTCTATCAGCTTTGAGGTTTGGTAGAAGGTTCTATCTATCATTGTCCCTTGTAAGGAGAGTGAGAGAAACATCCTATTAATTCCTTCAGCATGTCCCCTACATTTTATTTCCCCCCGTCCCCTAGTGTTCTTTCTTTTCTTGATTTAGGAATTGGTGGTAGGTGATCTTTTGGTTTGTAGTTCATGTTTTGTTTGTCTTTTTGTTGCTCCTTTGTTTCTTGTTTCTCAGTTTGGGTTTCATTTTTTTATTTCTTATTTTTATTTTATTTTTTTAAATCTTTCAACTGTATTGTAAATTTGTAATTATTTTTTTCTCTTTTCGATTGAATAAATTTTATTAACAACTAAAAAAGAAAAAAGTGCTATCAATTGAAAATTCATTTGGAAAGTACAACTTCCCCCTCTCAGACCCTCCAATAGCGGGAGCTTCGTGCACTGGATTACTCTTTTTCTTTCTTTTTTTTAGAGGTTAGCACACACCCAAAAAAAAAAAAAATGCTGCCAGTTGAAATTTCATCTATTGGAAAGGACCCAATGGGGAGCCTATCTCCACAGCCCATCAAGAGAACCCTCTACAAGTAATATTCTTACTGGAAAAAAGATTAAAATGATGTCAAATTGCATATTCTACAATTTTTGAAGATTGAACTCAGCTAAATTATGCCTTTTCCCTACCAAATGGGTGTGGGCATTAGGAATCTTATTTTACCATTTAAATTTATTTTAAAAAAAAGACAATATCCAAAGTTTAATTCAAACCTCCAACAAAGCAGTTTTCCAGATTTCTTTTATATATATATATATATATAGAGAGAGAGAGAGAGAGAGAGAGAGAGAGAGAGCGAGAGAGAGAGAGAGAGAGAGAGAGAGAGAGAGATAACTAGATGGATAGGTACATTTTCATATATACCATTAGGCTAGATAATCATTACTATTGCATCAGTGTACAAGCTTCTTATACATCAAATTGATGTAAAGCCAGCTTTCCTAAATGGAGACCTAAAGAACGAAATTTATATTGATCAACCAAAAGGATGTGTTCTTCGTGGTCAAAATCATAAAGTTTGTAAACTTGTGTATTCTCTACATGGCTTAAAACAAGCACCAAAACAATGAAATGAAAATTTTGATAATATCTCAATCTCAAAAGGTTTTTAAGTAAAATGATTCTGATAGGTGGTATGAATGGTAAACTTCATAACAATAAAGGTGTGTTTATGGGAATCAACTATAGTCTTGTTAAATCAGTTAAGGCTTTAATCTTGACACTAAAGATATGGGAGAATCTAATGTTATATTAGGAATCAATGTTGTTTCCTAACAAAATGAAAGTGTTACATCTCAAGCCCATTCTGTGGAAAGTCTACTTAAGAAGTATGGATATTTTGATGACAAGTCATTAAATATACTTTCAGTTGTTCGAAGTCATTTGCAAAGTTACGAAGGAGAACCAATTTCTCAAAAGACTTATTTTCAAATAATTGGTTGGTCTCATACTTAATGAACCGTAATAGACCTGATATTTGCATCACCTTAGGGAAGCGGCGCTAAGCTAGTCTAAAAATCCAGAACCAAAAAACTGAGATACCTTGGTTAGATTGTTAAGTTATTGAAAGGGTATAAACACTCAATTTTGTCACCCTCCCCAGCAATGATGATACTTGGATGATGGACGCGAATCTTCACTTCTAGTTAACAAGATGCAATTGACTGTGGTAATCTCACCCTGACAGCCCCCAACTCACTTGAAAACTCTAAAAACCCAATGCGAGAAGAAAGAGGGTCTAATTTTGACTTTTTTATATATGAAGGAATCCGGTCAAAAGTAACCATACGAATGATAGTACTCGAAAATACGATTCCAACAATATATGGTGCGTCAAAATCAGACTTACGGATCTCCCGTAGTCATTCCCATAAGTGGCCCCACACGCGCATGCACACCCCCGTGCATGCACGTGCACAACCCCGTGCACACTCGTGCACATGCCCACATAACCCCGCCTATGCATGCACATTCTCATGCACACACATGGGCATCACCCATGCACACAACCCCCTAACCCCGCCCAAGCATGCACACACTCAGGCACCACCGATGCACGCACACATGCAACACCGATGCATGCAACCCTACACCTGTACACAACCCAACCCTAATCACTCTAAACCAGCTCTGTTTAAATCCTGACCAACCCCGATCAAACACAATTAGCCCTATGGCTCTGTGCAGTACCCTTTTTAGGGTTGTGCAGCCCTGGACAGACCTGTCAGGTGCTCGGATTTTTCCCGGCAGATTTTTTCCCTGGTTTTTTCCCAAAAAATGGATTTTTGGACAAAAATATGTTTTTTTCCCAAAAAATGGATTTTTGGACAAAAATATATTTTTTCAACACTCTTGTGTTTTCCCAAAAAATCCCACCTACAGTCGGGTTTTCTGTTAGAATCCCATTTTTGGAGAAAGATCCTTTTCGGTACTCCCACATACTTTTTTCAGCTATTCTGTATATTTTCTGACATTTTCGTATTTTCCCAAAAAATATTCCTGATAGTCGAATTTTCTGTTAAAATCCCAGTTTTCAAAAAATTTCTTTCCCGACATTCCCAAGACTCATTCCTGGCACTTCTAAATACTTTCTGACACTTTCGTATTTTTTTCAGAAATTCCCCCGGTAGTCGGGTTTTCTGTTAAAATCCCAATTTTTGTGAAAAGATTCTGTTTGCAAGAAAATATCTTCTTCACTTTCAAAAAAAAGAAAATATCTTCTCACCTTTTTGGGTGAAGAAGGAATCTCTTCAAACTTTGAAATATACCACTGGGCGATAGAGAGAGTGCCCTTCTATTATCCTCTAGGTAAAGATGTGTGCCCTCACCTCATTGGTTGGAAAAAAAACTATAAATACCCCACTCTCCTTAAAAAAAGACACAAAAGCCTCTTTAAGAGCATTCTTATAGAGAAGCTCTGCCCTCTCTCCTCCTCCCCTCCTCCTTTGAGTTTCTTCGGGTCTTCGGAGTGATCTTTGTCAAGATCCGATATCTTGTTCGGATCTTCGAAATGTTCTTCGGGACTTTGAAAATCTTCAATCCAAGTTTTTAGTTCAATCCATTTTTTTTTATCAAAAACAGTATGTTTTTAGCTTCCCTCCTTTGAGTGTTCTTGGTTTTTACCAAAAGTAGAAATCCCTCCCCCCTTGAGGTTTTTCGGGTCTACGAAGAAATCTTTGTCAAGATCCGAAGTTATGTTCAGATCTTTAAAGTGTTTTTGGGGTTTTGGGGATCTTTAATCCATTTTTTAGGTCAATCTATTTTTTGCCAAAAATAGTTGTTCCCAGCGGAAGCTCTGCCTGAGTGCCCCTGGAATCTTTTTAAAAATATCTATTCCTAATGTAAGCTCTGCCAGAGTACCACCTCAGCCTAGTCCTCTCATAGCTCATCCCTAGTGGAAGCTCTGCCAGAGAGCCACCAGAATCTTTTTCTGGAAGTAGCCAACCCTAATAGAAGCTCTGTCGAAATCCTGACCCAACATTTCTTGAAGTAGCTCATCCCTAGCGGAAGCTCTATCGAAGTACCAACCCGAATTTTCCAGAAGTAGCTCATCCCTAGTTGAAGCTCTGCCAAAGTCAACAGCCCAAAAGTAACCAATCCTAAGCCAGACCTCCATCTGTAGATTACCACAATCAGCATCTCCCAAAACCGAAAGTTGGAGTTCAAGACCATCTTCCCTCTAACTGAGAGAATCCACGAGAAAAGTCAGTATCAATCAGGGGCCCACCCCTCTTGACCCGAAATAGGAGTCAAATTTAGGTATAATCTCTCTCCTCATTTAAGCATAATGTAGATATCTAATTAACTTTGTTTTAGTGTACATAAATAATTATTTTTATTTAATGTACATATGCTTAATAATTTAGCCATGCATGCGGAATAGGAATAATTGTGGAAAATATTCGTTCTTAAGCATCTAGTAGGAAGACTGGTTGAACCGAGTAGATTGGGAGCATAAAACCTTTCCAATTCTATAACCTAACTCTTACCCTAAATCTCTGGACCAGACCAACTTTTGGGCCCTTTTTTTAGGAATTGAGCCCACTCTTGGGTCCTATGCCCACAATCATAGGTGGCGACTCCTCACCCTTTTTGTATGATCCCAATCCCCCGTATTGGACTATCATCAAATCTCGTCTTTATGACGAACTCGGTAAACCTACGAAATAGACCTCCATGTATTTTTAAGAGATGATACGACGGCACGGGGCCCGCATAACCACACACAACACTTTCCTTATCCACCCCAAAGGATATCAAGAGAGAGGAGAGAAGACCCAAATCCAACGGAGACACCTTCCCCTGAACGGGAGATGAGAGATCTGGATCCGAGGTCTGCTACCCTCACAGTGGTGACTCCACTGGGGACTTGTTAAGCTTCTGATACTAGATGCTACCTTTAAATGTAAGAATATTTTCCATATATATTTGAAAACATGTTTGGCTAACCCTATGTTTGTAAATTATATTCACTAACTGCATCATACATCGTGCTCAAAGTGAAATCATTTGGCGAGGGACTCCCTATCATACCCACACCCTCGGGGAGGTCAGTGTATGATACGGAGAATACTCTAAGAACAAATGATAATCGCTTCCTGTACAAGAGTGGAAGGTATCATTAAACGGCGAGGATGTTATTATTGTACCAGCACCCTCGGGGAGGTTTGCGCACTTCATAACATTTTGAGATCGAATGCGTCGTCAAACGGCAAGGATGTTATTATTATGCTAGCACTCTCAGGAAGGTCCATGCACTTTACAGTATTCTGAGATCGAATGATGGTTACCCTACACTATACCTCACACATGTTCATTCACGGTTCCACCAACCCCGTAGTGGTCCTAATCATCCCATAGTGTGAAGTCACGTAGAATGGGGTAGGGAGCTACACCCTTGGCCAAGTACCCTTGAGGTGCATTAAAGGATCAGTATATAGCATATATCGATCTTGTCAAGGTAGCATTGTTGGTCCTATTGCATCCACTGCATACTCAGCATCATGTAGAAAATAGATGGAGAAGCTAAGAGTGCCACAAGCTAACTGCAGAACTTGTTTGCGGTCTTAAAAATGAATTTTCCTATATTATATTCCCGTCATAAAGAATTGCTTTCCTAAGTGGATTTTGAATAAAAGGTGTCCCTCCTCCTTAAGAAAAATGTCCAAATAGGTGACTCAGGGGCAATCCCGTCAAAGTCATGTAAAGTCCTGAGAAGTTCAGAAAAAATCAGGAGGAAGGACACCTAGTGGGAAAAAGAGCAAGGAAAGCATGACTTTATTATATGGAATGTCTTATGGGAATATTCTCAACAAGCCATTTGTATGAGATTCTCACCAATGATATTAAGTCGACTAGGGGCACATTCCCCTATCCACTTTCTATCATACGGTGAACTGAATTTGGTTGAAGTATTGATTGATCAAAATGAATGAATGATTGAACCTGGGATGGGAATATCATAATCTTAAAATAAACTGCCTTTTGGTTCAGGCACAGTTTCACATCTCAAGTATTCACCACAATCCATTTGGACACATCAGGGCAGTCGGTTGACTCGTTTAAGTCCAGTGCCAGCTACGTTGTCTCTCTAAGATTGTCTACTACCAATTGAGTGCACTTTGGAAGATATGGATCTAGCAGACAGTGAAACTCCAGTTCAGGCATGGATACGTGCCATTAAGGTATTACAAAAAGAAATTGTTGAGATCAAGAATGGGTTAGCACAAGTATTCCATCTACTTTAGAACCCTCCCAGGATCGATCCCACTTTAACTCAAAGAGAGCAGAAGCAGAATAGACCTACGGGGCATCAGAAAGCTTCCCCCACCCATCAGAATGGCCAGAGAGGAGTCTACTCTCGAGTCCCCCCTCTAAGGGTGATGATCAAGGACGAAGAAGAAAAGTTTGCAACACATGTCAGAATGGAACCTCCTGAGACAGAGAGAGAAAGAAAGCTCCGAGAGCAATTGGAAATGCTGGAGGATCTAATCCGAGTTGGAAAGAGTTAAGAAAGTCAGATGGCAGACTCTGATGAAATGAGTTTCTTCTTTGGAGCAAGAATCCCTGAGAAATTCAAGTGGCAAACTGATAGATTTGATGGATTAGGGGATCCTAAGGCTCACTTGAAAGTCTTCCTCAGTATTACCAAGTCATGGCAACTAATAGACAACCAGATGGGTCAAGCATTTATGTTGACATTGTCAAGAATACTTTGAGATAGCTCACACAGTACGAGCTAGTACATACACAAAATTGGGAAGCATTGGTGAAAGCCTTCACCAAACAATACTCTTACAATACTGAGGTAGATGTGAAGTGTCGAGACCTAGAAACCTTTAGGCAACAGCCAAGAGAAGGATTCACCGCCTTCCTCATGAGATTCAGGGATAAGGTCGCCAAGATGGCAGAGTGACCTTCAGAAGCCGAGCAAGTGGAGATGCTAATTGAAAACATGTCGAAGCCCTATTATGATGTCCTCTACTACCAACATCTGCAGACCTTTGAGGCATTGATAGCCACAGGGACACTTATTGAGAACAGGATCCTACGAGAAGCACAATACCTTGGAACTTCTCAAGATACAGGAAAAGATACAAAGGTTGGACGAGGGAAAGGTCCCAAAGCCAACGTTGTCAATTCAACCCAACAATCAGTGGCGGCCATCTCTCCATCACAACCATTTGTGATACAAGCAGATGCTCGGTTCAGAAGCCCCCTCGTCAAAGAAGACAATTTTCAGACTTGGGGATGCCAATCACAGTAGTATATGAGAAACTGAAGAAGCAAGGGTTGTTGGGAACAGTGGCTCCAAGAGTAATTCCCACTCCTCTTCTGACTTGGTATTAAGACTATGAGTATTGTGCTTATCATACCCAGAAGGGGCATGCCACAAAAAGATGCCTAGGATTACAGCATGTAGTTCAAGATATGGTGGATAACGGGATGATTGAAGTCAAGGTCAAACAATCTCCTAATGTTACCACCAACCTACTCCCAGATCATGGTACGGTCAACAAGTTGGATGATAATGAGTCGAAAGAAAGTGACCACACTTAGTTCATTCAGCCGAAGAAGCAAAAGGGTCGTCTGACCACCCATGCCTATCGAAAGATCTTGGCGCAAAGACCAAAGGCCATGAAACTTCCTCAAGAAGAAGAATCATCAGAAGAAGAAAAGGGAGAGCAGATGTCCACCTTCCCTCCTTCATTCAATCAACCATTTCCTCCCTATTATCCAGGATCAAACCTTCCATCATCATCCAATCAACCTTTACCTCCATCTAACTATCCCCAATACCCACCATATAACCATCATCCTCTACCTCTACAATATTATCACCCCCTACTGCTCCAATAACCTTTATTCCCCCCCTCAAAGGGAAGGGACCCCATCGTCATCCTACCATGTGCAATCTTACCATTCACCATCTCCATCAGGACCTCTCACCTCCCATGTAACATCATCATCATATCACTCCATTTTATACCCATCATCAACCTCATATGACTCCCATTCCCAGGATTCAGTCTATAAACCAATAGAAGGGTGGATTGGTGGATATGATTGGAGCAGCATGCAAGGATTGCCCGACTCCCCAAAAATGACTTCATCATCAGGTTCAGTCAATGCCCTTGAAGAAGATCAAGTCATAGATCCCACACCTTTGATTCAGTCGAGGGTATCACAAGAGGATAGGTCAGAAACCATTGAGGAAGTTACAGATGATCTCCTGAGGGTAGTAATAGCACTATCAGTAGGAGAACAAATTAAGGAACATACCTCCCCAATCCACATGAGGAGTGACACAGAGGAGGATGAGTTTGATTTGACCCAACTTTGAGCTAATGACAATGGGTCAAACCCCACAGAGATATTTCGATCCATACATTCCAAGTATTACAAACGTTTGGACGCAGGAGAATTCAAGGGGGCCTGATGAAGAGCCTGATCAAGAGCCTGATGAAGAGCGGAGTGAAGGGAAAATCAATGATGATGATGATGACGATGACGATGATGATGGCGATGACGATGATGATGAAGAAGAGGATGAAGATTTGAACAATGATGAGGAAGATGAAAGTGATGACAATTATCCAAAATGGGATGATTACCTTAGGCCCATAAATCAGAATGTGGATGATGAGTCAGAATATTACTCACCAGATCACCAAACATGTTTCTCAGTTTATGCTATCAGTGGTGATGACCTAATAGCTGATCTGACAGGTTGTATTCAGCCGTCTCTCTGTATGGGAGGAGATGATTCTACATCAGACTCAGAAAATGATGAAAAATATGGAGAGGCAACGCAAGTTTATATGAAAGAACGGGAATCCACATTAGAGATGGAAGAAAAGCTGTGCAAAGTGTACTCAAACACATTGAGGATACAGGAAAGAGTAGAAGAAATTGACAACATGCTGGGTGAAGTAACTATCGGTGATCGTTACTACCATGAGAAGTTGAATGATCTCGAGGCAATAGGGCCAGACGACACATTCACAAGGGCAGTAGACGCTGCATTCCAACATGAAAAAGTTACAAGCCAGAACTATCGACATTTATGGAGGACCTCAACTTCCCACTTCGAGTCGAGAAGGAGAATCTAAAGAAGATGAACAGATGGTTGGAATTATCACCATTATAGATAGCGATGATGAGGATTAGTACCCCACTATGATTATTATAAAGAAGTCTGTTGGAGTGATGGAGACCCAAAGTGGGAAAGACTATAAAGATAAGGCTCTAGCAGTGGAACTGCCCAGCAAGTATGAGGCAGGGTCCAATAGCTTGAAGAAGTAACCAAAAAATCCAGTGTTGGCTCAACTAAAGAAGGCTCAAGCCAACATGTCCATCTGGGGATTGTTGATGGCCTCTCCCTCTCACCGTGAGGTAGTATTGAAATCCCTCCCCATGTGCAAGTACCGATTAAGATAGACCCAATGCAGCTCTCCCACATAGTAGGGGTAACATATGTAGTGCAGTTTCTCATATTCTCAGACTTTGAAATTCCCAAAGGGGGTTCTTAGAACAAAGCTTTGTACATCACAGTGGATTGTCTGGACAAAATTGTTCCTCGGGTGTTCATTGACAATGGGTCCACCTTGAATGTCCTACCATTGAGGTCGGCTAGTAGCATAGGTGTCAATGTTGAGAAGATGAAGGCATTAGGTCAAACCATCAAAACCTATGATAACACAAAGAGGGAAATTCTGGGAGTAATCACCTTGGTTGTGGCAGTTGACCTGGTGAAGTTTGATGTAGAATTCTAAGTGATTGAAATACTGGCTACCTTTAAACCAGGGAGGCCATGGCTACATCATGCCAAAGCAGTATCATCTAGCCTCCATCAGAAGGTCAAAATCCTACATGAAAGGAAAGTGATCGTTGTCTTAAGAGACCCTGATGTGGTCAATACATTGGCTAACATAGAGAAAGGGGTCCGCCTCGGTGGATTTGAAATAGAGGGGACTTGTGCGGTGCTCGCAAAAGGGGTAATCAAAGAAAGCATCGCAGTTGAATATGAAGCAACTTTGAGCCCTCCGGTGGGCCAGATGATGAAAAATATACAATACTTCCCTGGCATGGGATTAGGAAAATACACACAAGATGTATCCAAGTTGCCCATTCCCATTGTCAACAAAGGTAAGAATGGACTGAGGTATATTCCTCCAAGAAAGGGCAAGAACAAAATATTGAAGATGACTAGAAAAATATCTACCACATACTACCCTACTCTTAATGGGTATATTGTGAAGCAAGGAGAGGATTTCCCGTTCTATGGGAATGTTGAGCCATGGTTCGATGAAACCGCCGCCAAAATGCAACCGGGGTTTGAAGTGTTCTTCCAAAATAAGTTCGACTGGGTAACTCATGAGGTGGAATAGCTACAAGTCAAGGGAAATAATCAAGAAAGCTGCATTATTGGGATAATTGAAGTTGCAATGATTAAAAAAAGATCTTTCAGTAGCAATCCCACAGCTTTGATCCGATCAAAGGAGTCGTCAAGCCCTCAGATTCTTCTAAAGAAGGAGTGGGAGAAGAAGATAAGACTCACCTGGAGCCTACCTCTTCCCACTGATCTAAAAGTACACATCTGTACTCTCTTGCAAGAACCTCGAGCTCAAGAGCTCCACGATCTCAAGCCGAGACCGATCAGAGGAAGAAGTTTCTACACTAAACAAAGAAGAGCCCCAAGAATGATGGTCTGCATGTACTGTTCTAGAACCAATTGCAACAGGAAGGCCCGCGAAAGTGGTCAGAGACGTAACCAAGGAGCAGGGATGGCCTCACTCAACAGGCTCATAAAGTTGGATTACATCGAGAAGGGCCTGAGCAGTCTTGACCGCCACTCTCCTCTCAGTAAATTTGGCTTCAGAGATCATGAGATCAAACAAATGTAGTATGGCAATGAAGCAGCAAAGTAAGTACACCACAGCAGTGGAGATAGCAGTAATTAGCTTGGAGGGAGGAAGACGGCCCTTTGCCTCACTTACTCATTCACCAGTCTACTGAACCACTCCTGAACTGGACGAGCATTAGAGAGTACTTTAAGTTCACCTATGCTATTCAATCAACCAACTAAAGTACCACTAGAATCAAGTTGGTCTTCAAGTCTATCGATGAACCTTATGTTTACAATTCTGTCATCGAGTCTTCTGTTTATGAGTCTTTTGTTCTTGTAGAGGAAAGTCAAGAGTCAATGTATGTTGGGCCTGTTACTTCTTCATTTATTAATGAAATTTCCTATTCTGAGTATGACTTGCCTCCTTTTTTCGATGATGATCTTAATGAATATCAAAACTTAATAAAACAATACAAACCAAAGAAAGCCCAACCCATCCATGAGGATACCTGGGTTATTAATTTGGGAACCGACCAATGTCCTCGAGAAGTAAAAATCGATAGCACCCTAGAAGATGAAGAAGCAGAACAGATGATCAACCTTTTGAAGGAATTTACAGAAGTCTTTGCCTGGTCATATAAAGGTATGCCTAGAATCGACACCAACATTGTACAACATCATTTTTCGACTTACCGTGGGGCAAGGCCCATTAAGTAGAAGCTCAGAAGGATGTGTCCTGAATGGAGTGAGAAGATTAGAGAAGTTATGAAGTAGTGGAATGCTGGGTTCTTACAAGTGGTGAAGTACCTTCGATGGTTGGCCAACATCGTACCAATTCCAAAGAAATATAGAAGGAAACGTATGTATGTGGATTTTCGATACCTCAATAAAGTGAGTCCGAAAGATGATTTTCCATTACCTCATATTGATGTATTGGTTGACAACACTGCAAGGCATGCCTTACTATCATATATGGATGGATTCTCAGGATACAATCAAGTGAGTATGCACCCAGAGGATCGTGAAAAGACAACCTTCACTACTCCGTGGGGTACTTATTGTTATAAGGTTATACCCTTCGGATTGAAGAATATCGGGGCAACTTATCAAAGAGTAGCTACAACTATCCTATATGACATGATACACAAGGATGTGGAGGTCCATGTGGATGATATAATTGTGAAGCCCAGAGATCAACCAGGACACATTCCTGAGTTGAGACGTTTCTTCGAAAGGATCAAGAAATATCAGCTAAGGTTGAACCCCCTAGAAGTGTGTGTTCAGAGCAATAGCAGGAAAGTTGTTGGGTTTCTTAATGAGCAAAAAAGGCATCGAGGTTGACCCCATCAAGATCAAGGCAATCCAAGAAATGCCCGCACCTTGTACGGATAAGCAGATACAAGGATTCTTGGGTCACATCTAGTACATCAGCAGGTTCATAGCCCAGTTGACTATGACCTGTGAGCCGATCTTCAAGTTGTAAAGAAGGATCAACCCATAAAATGGAATGATCAATGCCAACAAGATTTTGACAAGATAAAAGAATATCTTATGAACCTGCCAATATTGACACCACCGGTGGAAGGAGAATCGCTCTTGTTGTACTTATCAGTTGGAGAAAGTTCCATAGGCTCTTTGCTAGCTCAGAAAGAAGTAGAGAAGGGGGCAGAGCATGTCATATACTACCTCAGCAAGAAATTCTTGGAATATGAGATATGGTACACATCTCTGGAAAGAACCTGTGCTGCATTAATTTGAGCCACCAAGAGGGTTGCACACTACATAATAACATATCCGGTATGATTGATCTCTTCGAGAAACCAGCTCTCATAGGAAGAATGGCTCGATGGATGCTATTGTTATCAGAATTTGACATCACTTATGTCGCTGAGAAAGCTATCAAGGGGCAGGCTATAGCCAATCATTTGGCTACCTACCCAACGAAATATGGAAGAGCCTTAAATGATGCTTTTCCAGATGAAAAGATTTCAACAATTGAATAAGAAGACGCATCAAATGAATGGCATTTATTCTTTGATGGAGCAGCCAATCAAAAGGGGTGTGGTGCAGGAATTTTACTTGTCACTCTAGACGGCCTTTACTTGCCTTCATCTATCCACCTTGATTTCCCTTGTACCAACAACATTTCTGAGTATGAAACTTGTGCCTTGGGACTTAAGATAGCCCTAACCATTGGAGTAAAAAGAATTAAGGTGTATGGGGACTCAGCCATTGTCATATGTTAGACACAAGGAAAGTGGAAGACCAGAGATGAAAAGCTGAAGCCGTACCAAGAACATTTGGAAGAGGTGATTGAACATTTTGAGAAGATCTCATTTGAATACTTCCAGAGAGATAACAACCGATTTGCTGATGCCCTTGCAACCCGACGCTCTATTGGTAGAATGCAATTCGACAGCCAAAATCCAACCATTTTTAGTGGAACAAAGAAGCAAGCCCATCTACCAAAATACGGTGAATTCTCTCACCATGGATGGCCGATCTTGGTTTGCTCACATTGTGGACTTCATCAGGGAAAGGAAGTATCCAGTTGAAGCCACCGACAGAGAAAAGAAGTTTTTGAGGAGATATGCTACCCAGTTTATCCTCTAAGGAGATTTGTTGTACAAAAGATCCAATAATGGGATACAGCTATTGTATGTAGATGAAGAGCAAGCTCAAACAATCATGGAAGAAATTTATCAAGGCCTTTGCAAACCCCATATGAATGCCAAAATGTTAGCTAAGAAGATCCTTAGATTGGGATACTATTAAAATACAATGGAAGTAGACTATGTCAACTATGTCAAGAAATGCCAAAGTGTCAGATATTTGTCAACATCATACATATCCCACCAATGGAACTGCACTCACTCAGTTCCCCCTGGCTATTCTCCACTCAAGGCATCGACATCATAGGGAAGATCAACCCCAAAGCATCTAATGGGCATGAGTTCAACTTGGCGGCCATTGATTACTTCACCAAGTGGGTAGAAGTCCAATCATATGCAGTGCTCACTTCAGGAAAGGTAGCAAAGTTCATTCAAGAAAACATCATTAACAGGTATGGAGTAACGTAAGAGTTGATATTAGATCAAGGATCCCATTTCTGGGGTAAGATTGATAAGATTTGCACAAAGTTCGGCATCAAAAGGCATCGCTCTACCACCTATAGGCCATAGACCAATGGGACAGTAGAAGCAGCCAACAAGAACATCAAGGTCATTCTCCAGAAGATGGACGAAACACACAAGGATTGGGGAAACAAGTTACCACTTGCATTATGGGCATATCGGACTTCTGTGCGGTCCTCGACTGAGGCAACTCCATTCTCCTTGGTATACGGAGTCGAAGCAGTGTTGCCAATAGAAATCCTAGTACTATCCCTAAGGATACTTTTGGATAGTCAGCTACCAGAAGGAGAAGGGGTGAAGGCTAGGTATAATGAGTTCAACTTTTTTAATGAGAGGCGTATGAAGGCCATGGACAATTTAAGAAAGTATCAGCTAAGAATAGCAAAAATTTTCAACAAGAATGTGAATCCCCGACACATAGAAGAGGGTGAGCTTGCTCTTCATGAACAAAGAGCCTCAATTCATGACCCCAGAGGAAAGTTCTGGCCTAATTGGAGTGGCCCATTATTGTCAAAGAGATTCTACCAGGCAAAGCAGTGAAGCACACAAACCATAATGGTGAAGAAATACCAGGATTGGTCAACATGGATCAACTCAAGAGATATTATGTTTCATTGGGTGAATAGCCCGAACTATGCTAGACCTGATTCCCCTGAAGGGATACATAGGTAACTTGACATGTGCAAGTGCGGTCTTAACCATCTCAAGGCAAAAAATTGGTTCTTAGATTAATAATCAAGGTACCTAAAAGATCATCATAGCTTGTGTCCCACAAGAATTGTCATTTGGCATACATGACCATTAGGAATCTATCATTCCCATATAGTCCATCACATCTCATCTAGAATTTCATTTTCCCCAAGAATCGTCATTTGGCATGTATGGCCATTAGGAATCTGCCATTCCCCTATGGTCCTCCTGATACCTATCCAGAGTTTCATCTCTCCCCAAAAGGTTGTCACCCGACACTAGTAATCAAGGCCAGTTCATTCCCCACCCTTGATTAGTCAAGACTTTGATGTACAATGGTAAAAGTTTGGTTATGTCAATAGTTGAAGGATGTTATCACATCTCTTCTTTGCTTGCTTTGGTTTCAGGAAAGGTCATGGACTCTCTAAGTGAGACACTGAGGAAGTGGACGTTGAACATTGGCATCTCTACGCCAAACCTACAGACATCAGTGAATTTGTTTGTACTCGACCAAATCAGATGTATGGAATTACACCACGGCTTACTCAAACAAGCACCTCAACATTGGGATGTTGATCTCCATGTATTTCGGTTCAGAACCATTGAAATGTGTACAACTCCGAAAGAATTGAGGGATTTTCATCCACCCCAAGAATTGTCTCCTCACATTATAGCTCATTTTTCCTCCCTTTAGTAGGAGAATTGTATTCATGTAATCCATTTGCTTTCACTTGGTAGTAAAGTATGGTGGCATTTGAATTTTCACATCCCTAATTGCCCTAATGGATGCTAGAGTTGTGGAATTAATCATGTCTAAATAACCAAAATATAGAAAATTTTCTTAAAATTAAGAAATTCTTCATTACAAAAATGTCAAAGTACATGAAGAGAATATAAAGAAAAGATAAAAAAAAATGAACAAACATGGGGAGGGAAAAGAAAAATCCAAAAAGAAAGCATTGTATCTGTGTCTTACAGGGAAGGGATCGTTAAAGATTAATATCCTCTTTTGTACCATATTCGGAGCAATCCATGGTAAGCATTATTACATCGGCCTCAAGGGGCTAAATCTCACTACATCGGCCCCAAGTCATCAAATCTCATTACATCGGCCCCAACTGGTCAAATCATCATTACACTAGCCCCAAGCAGGCCAACCTTGTTTGATTAGCCCTGGCGACCCGCAATCATTTGCATCGGTTCAAAGGAGTCTAGTTTTACTGTACATCCAAACCAAGATCCAGATAGCCTAGACTGGTTCGAAAGACCCAATCTAGAGACCAAATCCCCCTGACCGGCATATGGTAGCCCGGTCAAAGGAAACTAAGGTGAATTTGCTAAATCCATTCCGCAAAGAGGGTTCAAACCTCCACAAAAAACATTTCTGGAACGGCATTGTCCAAACCAAATCAATCTCAAGTACCAAAATCTTTTTCAGGAATTGTGCTAATACCTGGGAATAATGGCTCAATATCAACATTTTCTATAGGAACAGAGTGAATCCCTATAGGTAACAACTTTAGTTTTTTATGGGAATGGCGTGAATCCCTACAAACAATAATCAAAGATCAAAAAATCAGGTATCATTCTAAATTATGAATAGTTAGAAAATATTACTTGATGCATTCTCAAATCTGTCGTTGTTGAGCAAGACGATGGCAGTACATACTCTGGGTAACAACATGTGGCCGTTCTTTCTTTGCCCTTCGGCTATTAGAACAGGCCTCGGCCAAAGAGGGGCATTCTGTAGACACATAATTTTGTCACCCTCCCTCGATAATGATGATACTTAGATGATGGATTTGAATCTTCACTTCCAGTTGACGAGATGCAATTGACTGTGGTAGTCTCACCCTGACAGCCTCCAACTCACCCGAAAACCTTAAAAACCTAATGCGAGAAGAAAGAGGGTCCAATTTTGAATTTTTATATACAAAGGAATCCGGTCAAAAGTGACCATACGAATGGATAGTACTCGGAAATACGATTCCAATGATATATAGTGCGTCAAAATCAAACTTACGGATCTCCCATAATCATTCCCAGAAGTGGCCCCGCAAGCTCATGCACACCCATGCATGCACGTGCACAACCCTGTGCACACCCGTGCACATGCCCACATAACCCCGCCCATGTGTGCATATTCTCATATACACACATGGGCGTCACCCATGCACACAACCCCCTAACCCCGCCCATGCATGCACACACTTAGACACCACTAATGCAAGCACACGTGCAACACCGATGCATGCAACCCTACACCTATACACAACCCAACCCTAATTAGTCTAAACCAGCCCTGTCTAAATCCCAACCAACTCCAATTGAACCCCAATCAAACATGATCAGCCCAATCCAGCACCGATTGACTTGGCCCAGCACTGTACAAAGCCCTGCGGCTTTATGCAGTGCCCTTCTTAGGGTTGTGCAGCCCTAAGCAAACCTGCCCGGTGCCTAGATTTATCTCGGTAGATTTTTCCCGTGGTTTTTCCCAAAAAATATATTTTTAAACAAAAATATATTTTCCCGACACTCCCATATTTTCCCAGAAAATCCCACCGGCAGTTGGGTTTTCTGTTAGAATCCCATTTTTGGAGAAAGATCCTTTCCGACACTCCCACTGACTTTTTTCGACACTTCTGTAGAGTTTTTGAAATTTTCGTGTTTTCCCAAAAAATATTCCCAATAGTCGGGTTTTCTACTAAAATCCCAGTTTCAAAAAATTTCTTTTTCGACATTCCCAACACTTCTAAAGATTTTCTGACACTTCCTTATTTTTTTCAGAAATTCCCCTAGTGGTCCCTTTTTTAGCTTCAAAAGAAGTTTTTAGTTCAATCCATTTTTTTTCAAAAGTAGTATGTTTTTAGCTTCCCTCCTTTGAGTGTTCTTGGTTTTTACCAAAAGTAGAAATCCCTCCCCCCTTGAGGTTCTTTGGGTCTATGAAGAGATCTTTGTCAATATCCAGAGTTTTGTTCGGATCTTCAAAGTGTTCTTCGGGGATTTGGGGATCTTCAATCCATTTTTTAGGTCAATCTATTTTTTTTCAAAAGTAGAATTCCCAACGGAAGCTCTACCCGAGTGCCCTTGGAATCTTTCCAAAAATAACCATTCCCAACGGAAGCTCTGTCGAAGTACCACCTTAGCCTATCCTTCTCATAACTCATCCCTAGTGGAAGCTCTGCTGGAGTACCACCATAGTCTTTTTCTAGAAGTAGCCAACCCTAACGAAAGCTCTGCCAAAATCCTGACCCGAATTTTTCAAAAATAGCTCATCCCTAACGGAAGCTTTGCCGAAGTACCAACCCAACTTTTCTGAAAGTAACTCCTCCCTAGTGGAATTTCTGCCGAAGTCAACAGTCCAAAAGTAACCAATCCTAAGTAGGACCTCTGTCCGTAGATTACCACAATCAGCATCTCCCAAAACCAAAAGTTGAAGTTCAAGACCATCTTCCCCTGAGCCAGGAGAATCTACGAGAAAAGTTAGTATCAATCAAGGGGCCACCCCTCTTGACCCGTCAAATTCAGGTATAATCTCTCTCCTCATTTAAGCATAATGTAGATATCTAATTAATCTTGTTTTAGAGTACATAAATAGTTGTTTTTATTTAATGTACATATGCTTGATAATTTAGCCATGCATATGGAATATGAATAATTATGAAAAATGTTCGTTCTTAAGCATCTAGTAGAAAGACCGATTGAACTAGGTAGATTGGATGCCTAACACCTTCCCAATTCTACGACCTAATTCTTACCCTAAATCTCTAGACCAGACCAACTTTCGGGCTCTTTTCTTAGGAATTGGGCCCACTCTCTGGTCCTATGCCCACAATCATAGGTGGCGACTCCACACCTTTTTGTATGATCCCAATCCCCCGTATTGGGCTATCATTAAACTTCATCTTTATGACAAACCCAGGACACCTACGAAATAGGCCTCCATGTATTTTCAAGTGGCGATACGATGGTGCAAGGCCCGCAGAAGCACACACAACACTTTCCTTATCCACCCCAAAGGATATCAAGAGAGAGAAGAGAAGTCTCGAATCCGACGGAGACACCTTCCCCTGAACGGGAGATGACAGATTCGGATCTGAGGCCCGCTACCCTCACAAAGGGTACCATGAGAAATGGTTTACACTATAGTATTAAATCAGCAATGCTTGAAGGCTTTTGTGCTACTAATTGTATTTTCGGTTTTAAAAAATAATTAGTTCTCAATGGTCATTATCTATTCACCTTGGTGTTGTTTTCTTGTTGTCCTTGGTGGCAACCTCGGTCACATGGTAGTGATGTCATGGTCAATTTGGGTGGCATAGCCAAAAGTGGTGATGTGGTAACATTATGTCTCTCCGATGCAATGGCAGTGTTACATGATATGTATGGAGTGGCTTGAGTCATCCAAATCTGGAAATTTTGGCCTATTTATGCTCGAGGGAATTTTTTAAAGTGAAAATGATTTTTCTGGAAGATGGTTCTTCATGAAAAAGTTCTAGCGTAATTTATTCTTTCCAACACACTTAATTTCATCACATTTTGATATGGTATGAATAAGTTTCGCCGCAGGAAAAAACTATCTTATTTTACAGTTGGAGTAGTTTCAACATAGAAGATTATTTTTCTGGAAGAACAGTCTTCCATGTAACCTCGTGAGAAAAATCCAATCTTTCTAAAGCACTTGTTTTCATCTCGTTTCGATTCCATATGAGGAAGTTACGACATCCAAAAGGTTCAAGGGCAATATGATCTTTTTGTATGGTTGAGTCTAACGATCAAGTCTTCTGAAAAGTCGTAAAGAATCAAGTTTTTTTGGTCCTAAATCTTTTCACTTCGCCTCAATCCTAAGTCATATGAAAAATTATGGCCGTTTCTGTGACATCGGTCTGGAAATTCCAAACCAGAATTGGCCAATTACTCTCATTGTAGGAGGGGGAGTTTTGGAATTTATTATTTGAAATGAAAGGTTATTATGTAATTTTCATAAGCTTGAGGCAGATGGGTTTGGTTATTATAAAGGAGAAGTTGGAGATTCCCTTTGGGATGATCTTGTTGAGTCTAAGATCTTAAAAGCTGATCGAATAGATGTTGAATCAATTCAGCTTTATAGGGAAGAACTGACAGCTCTCCTTAGATCGTGCTGCAGCAACCAATCAAGATGTGATGACATTAATTACTGATGATTTCAGCACCTGACGTTGTGTCAGATCGTGCGTCAGCCCTATGTCATGAAATACCTATCTTGGGGCCTAGATTAAAGAACAGCTTGACTAATCCAACGAATCACATTGAAGGCACCTTTTAAAGTCAATCCAATGGCTCAGATCATGTCGTCATACCCCGCACCGCCTGCGCACTCCACTCCACCCCTGTAAAGATTCCAAATGGGCTAATTCTGTTGGTTGAACTTCAAAGTGGCATAACTTTTTATTCCTATGGCCAAAATGGTCCATCCAAGTTGTTACTTCTTTGTTTTTTGAGTGTTATCAATTGGAAGGATTTGAATATCATTTTGGAAGAAAAAGGGCTATAGTTTTCATGAATAAAGATTCCTCCTCTTTGGTTGATCTTTGAATGAGTTGCATTGCTTGATGAGAGGTGTTTTTAGTCCATTAAGTTAGGAAGAAGAGGTTTTAGTAAGGTTAATGGAGCATTAACTCCCAACTAATATAAGTAGAAAGGGAAGAGAGGATAGCAAGCTAGGGTTCTAATGAGCATTAATGTTCAAGAGGACAAGGGAAGAGAAGGTTGAGGGTGGTTGTTTGGTGCATTGAAGTGCAAGAAGACATGGAGAGGTCCTTGTGAGCGTCCAGTTTGTCAGTGAACACTTAAAGAACCAAGTTCCTCTTAAGAGAAGAAGTTGGAGATTTCAATGGATATTCCCAGATCATCACAGACAACTAGTTGTGAGATTCTCTAACCCTAGTTTTTTATTCACATATCATCTGTGGTTATGTATTCATACTAGCTGTAGTAATTGGTGTATACATGCTAGGCAAAGCTTGACTGTAGGGCACTACGTATAAGCCACAAATTTATTGTGTATTTATGAACTAGGTACTTAGTGGTGCTAAACATCAAGAGTGAGTGCTCCCTTGAGTGGGTGTTTCAAGTTGTATCGACACTATGTGTGTCATATCAGTTGCAGGTTGAGAAAACTGGATGTGGGTGCTCACAACTGTAGGTGCAGTTAAAGTAATGTATTAAGTAGGTACGAAACCTTTATCGGCACTACTTCAGGGATGTAGGCATCTTGCCGAACCTCGTAAAAGGTCTCATGTCGTGGGTGTATTTAATTGTTTATATTATCTATTGTTGAAGTGAGTGAAATGTGGAATGAATGTACACACTTGGCTGAGTATGTATACAAGTTTGTGTGAATAGGGACAAGTTTCATTGGGTTTGCCAAGTTAGCTTTCAAGACAATTCCAGGGATCAAAATTAAACTCACCGATTCACCCCCTCTCAGTGACTGCCAAGTTACAACAATTGGTATCAGAGTCAAAATTCAACTATAGCTAAAGCAACAACTGAGTAATTCAGAGGTAGTATGGTAGGTGACGGTTCTTCAAGGCCTACTCCGAGGTTTAATGGGTTTGACTTTGTCTTCTGAAAGAGACTCTGAAGTCAAGTGTATAGTGTGGGACCTTGATCTTGATAAATCTTTAGAACATATTGACTTTTTTTGTGCATTCTATAGAAAATGTTGGAAAGTGATAGCTCAGGATGTACAATTTTTTTTTTTTTTTTTTTTTTTTTTTTTTTTTTTTTTTTTTTTTTTTCAGCTTAGGGTATATGCCAAATGGTTTGAACAACAATTTTTTAGTTTTGATTGCCAAGGTGGACAATGCGAACTCCCTAGACAAGTTCAAGTTCCACTTTATAGAGAACTTCTACTATAAACTGGTATTTAAAACTATGGCAATGCATCTTGATGCCTTTCTCCTGAGGCTCATCTCTAAAGAAGAAGGTGCCTTTAAAAAAGGAAAAGTGATTCAATCTAATATTAATCTAGCTTCTGAGTTGGTTAGCATGATGTTCTCTACAACCAGAGGCGGTGGCCTTACATTGAAATAAACATTCAAAAAGCATATGACATCTCTTGGAATTTCATACATCAAGTTCTTCGAATTCGAAGGTTAGAGTTCCAAAGAAATGGATCATATGACTTCACCTGCTGCTGCTGATTACTAGAATCTTGATTCTCCTTAATGGCTGACCGTTAGGATTTTTTAAGGTGGAATGAGGTCTACGTCAAGGTGATCCTATTTTCCCTATGTTTTTTATTATTGTTGAGGAAGTTCTTTGCAGGGGCATTCTTAAGATGATTATGATAAGAAAATTCAACCTCTCCAAGGTCCATGTGGTGCCTTTATCCCAGGGTATATTTTATTTGCTGGTGATATTTTTATATTCACCATGCTTCAATTCGGTATGTGCAAAATCTGAATGATTTCTTGTCTCCGTATCAAGATTTTTCAGGTTATAGAATTAATCTTGAAAAAAGCAAACATTCATGGGTAGGATCTCATCAACAAGGAAATGACCAATTTATGATACTCTCATAATTCCAGTCTACAACTTTTCTACTAGAAACCTGGGTGTGGAAATTTTAAAGGATATGGTGAAGAAAGAGGTTCTTCTTCCTAAAATGGACAGAGTGAAGGGCCAATTATTGGGATGGAAGGCAAGATCTTATCTATGGCAGGCAGGGTGGAACTGGTGCACTCCATCATCTATGGAATGCCTATCCATAATTTTACAGTTTTTCAGTTTACTGGTAGCCTTCGTCACTTCTCTCTACTATGGAAAAATGGATGAGGATTTTTATATGGACAAGGGAGGTGGATTCAATCAAAGTTGTGATAGTGGGAGCATCTCTTTAAGCCTAAGGATGAAGGAGGTCTGGGTATCAAAAGACTCTGAGAGGTTAAAAAATCATGCGTAGCAAAATGGTATAGAAGATCAAGCACGACCCATCAGCTTTATACAAGTTTGTAAAGCTTGTTTTGTCATGAGTGGTGGAAATATTAGGAAGGGTTATAGACCTTCTTCCATTTGACCAGGAGTTCGCAGACTTTAGAGCTTTGTTACTTCTAAGGAATGATCGATTGTCGGGAATGATGAGTCTATTAACTTTTGGAAGGACAAGTAATGGGGACCTGATTCCACTGCGGAAAGTACTAGCCTAGATGAATCCTTGTTCTAGACTGCTAATGCAAGAGATACGTATATTATCTCAGGATCAAAGTGGATTTCCCCTCATGCCCAATCAAATATTGTGAATGGAATTTTCCAATATATCAAAGCCATCAAGATCCCTAATTTCCAGATTGAGGATCATTGCATCTAGAGTTTAATGCCTTCTGGGGTTTTTTCCTCTTCCTTTTCCTGGGAAGAAATTCGGAGAAGGAATCTAAATGTTCCATGGAGTTAGATAATATAGTGCAAAAAGCTTCAACCACGTCAAGCATCTTTTGGTTGGCGACTAGCCTTTGGGAAACTCCCTACAGATGACACTGTGACAAAGAAGAGGGTGGTTCTCTTACCTCAAAATGCAACATGTGTGGAGAAGCAATGGAAACCTTTTAGAAACTCTTCTCCAACGTCCCTTTACTATTGATTTTTGGAAGACCTTTCTGGACTGCTTTGGCATTTGCTGGCCGAGCCATCTAATGATGGAAGGCCTTTTGATGTGGTGGAAAAGAGAAAGAAGCACCCTAAAGGCCTAAACACTAAAGAGCCTTGGATGGTGGGGCTAGTGGTCATTACCTCTACCTTATAGTGGGAATGGAACAGTAGGTGTTATGAAGGGAAAAGCAGAACTATTTCTCAAATCTTTTGATGGCCAAGGAGGAGATTAGATCCCTTAAATATGAAAGGACCGGTGAAAATAGTGGCTGACATGCTTTGTGCTATAATACTTAATTTACCTATTGAACCAAATAACAGTAGGCCGATGCTGGAGGTTTACTGGTGCAACCCGATGGTGAACTGGATCAAATTGAACATGGATAGGAGCTTATTGGGAAATCCAGGTAGAGCAGATTTCAGGGGGTATCTTGAACAATCACTTAGCTCAAGTGTTGATATCCTTCAATACCTACCTGGGTGTGACACCAATATTTGAGGCTGAGTTCGAGGCGTTAATGGAAGGCATCATGAGAGCTAAAGAGTTTAATGTGTCTGCTTTGTGGATTGAATCTAACTCTGTTGCAGTTGTCACTAAAATTCAATCGAGTAACATCCCTTGGTTCGCGCTTCAAAAGTGGCTCTACTTGCAACCTTGACTTCATTCTATTACATAGAAGATCACCAACTGCTTTAGGGAGGCGAACCCAATCGCGGATTTCTTAGCCAAACAAGTTGCAAAAACGAGTCTCTAACGCTATGTGTACCCTACCCAATCACATTACAAAAGAGCTTGCCATGGATGCAATGCAAGACCTATATTTAAGTTCTGTTAAGATTTTTCTGATAGGGCTCCCTACTGATGGCAATGCCGAAGTTGGGGCAGCGCCTATCACTAAGTCGCTAGTTGGTCTTTTATTTCCTTTTTTGTTTCTCTGTTGTTTCTGTTCTTTTCCCTTTTTCTAATATAATTGATTATGTAACAAAAAAAAAAACTAAAAAACAAAAACAAAAACAAAACTTGTGGGGATTGTTAAATTTAATGTTTTTACTATGTAGTTGTGTTGTGATTTTCAAAATATCTTACTTTCTTTCTTTGAAATTTTGGTTTTTTCTCTCACATGATATTTTTTTTTTATAGGTAGGGAGTGAATTTTTACACACCACAACTCACCAACTACGCTGGGTAGTTGTTGTTTCTTCTTACATGACTTTATATTTTGCTTGCATGGATTTACTTTTGGACATTGTACTTTTATTTAGAATGTTTAGTTTTACATTAGAAATGGAAAGGAAAATGAAGAGGTATATACATAGTTATGTGAATCATAAAGGACAAGAGCTTTTGAAAGAAAGTTTGCCTCCTCCCATGTACCGGGGTGGGTTCGGGCTGCTTTTTCATACATAGGCGTGCGCCAATTTGTGCCGAAATGGGTCGAGGCGACGCAAAGTACGGGAACCCAGCCCATATATTATCTTTTTGGTTCAATGTTGGACCAATTTTGGGGCATGGGCTAGATTATGTATTAAAAAAAAAGTTGGATTCGAGGTGTCTACGTTGGGATTTGAACTCAGGCCCATATGGCAAGGAGTGAATATACGCATATGTATATAATCTCATAATGTACATCTCATCCATTCGAAAGAGTGCAATCCTAATGCTCGGAATACGATCCTTTTCAATCCCATCCGTTGAAATCAAAAGTCACACTCACACCATTGGCGAACTCCAAGGGACACTTACATATAACGTTTACATTGGAATTTTTTAATCCAGTCTGTTGGAACCAATGGGTACACCCATTCCATGGGGTACCGGTACCTTGAAGGTAAGGGTGTCAATTGGGAACCCAAATCAATATTGAGCCGAATTAATCGATCTGAACCAAACCGAATTAATTCAGTTTGAATATGTGAGTATGCTCCTCGTTTTGGTTTTGGTTTGGGTTTCAAGTGTAAGAACTGTCAGTTCAGACCGAAACTGAACTGAATTGTCTTAAAACCCAAAAAAGGAAAACCCTAGTATAGTTGTATCATTAAGACTAATTGGGATTTTTTCAATATTCAATTTTGAAAACTTTTTTTTTTCTAAGATGTTAAGTGTTTTTTGCAATTTATTAGTACATATTTACATGCTAAGACAATTTTGGAGTTGGCAATGGCCATAAGGCCTATAACTTGAGTCCATTATAGCCTTTGGTCCATCAAAGTCATGGTTCAAAACTGTTTTCATTACTAAATTAAAACCGAAGTACAAAACTGAATTAAAATTGCATATCAGAACTGAATTGGAACAAAAATCGAACCAATCTGAATTGAATCGGTTTGAGTATCTAAATATGGAATCGAGTTGGTTCTCGATTCAGTTATGATCCACTTTATCATCATTTGAAAACAAACCAAAACCGAACCAAATAACCGAAATTAAACCAATTGACGACCTTACTTGAGAGTGTACATACTCTATAAATAGGAGGTAGAGCCAAAAAATGGTTGAACAAATTGGTGTTCAAAATCCGTCTTCCTCTCACTACATACTGTTATGCTATCTATTTACTGTACTATTTTTTGCTGAATTCCATTGCATCTTATGTGGCCTCAGCACAAATCCGAGGTACTCAAAGGGGTGCATCAGACTAAAGCTATTTTATCTTTGAGCCAGTCTTGCATTACAATCCAGTTGCACTAAAGGATGCAAATATTGACCCCACGAGTGTCAAATGGCACTTCTCGGCCTTCAATACTCATCTTGTAACTGAGAATGTGAACTCTTTTCTAATTTAATTCATCTTATTTCCTTACTCATAAAAAATAAATAATAATAATAACAATGATTGATACTCTCCTACCACATTCATATAATTTTTTTTTTTGGGTAATATAGAAACATAACCCTTAAACAATGCATAAAAGATGGGAATATAAGAAAGCAATTACAGTATTACACAATGCACAAAGATTTATGAGATTTAACACGATTTCCTATAACCTCATTGAGATGAGTTCCTACTTTACTATCAATGGAGAATAATGGAGAATAAAGTTACAATGCTCATCCTCATACCTCTCTTAACTTACTTACAGAGATAGAAAAGCTCACTACAAATATATACGAACACTAATAGGAAATTTCCACAAATACCCAATAACGATGATTAGTGCATACAATGGACTGATTGTCGAGGGTCATAGAATTTAAGACATCGTATCCCCAACAGCTAAGTCCATGCTCAAATCAAGTCCTATCCCAATTCTACAAAACGGGACCTTCCTCCCACTTTAGGTGTGAGGAAGGGTAGATATGTACAAACCCTTACTCCCACACAGAAGAGAAGGACCACCAAGTTGCAAGAGTAACCTTACCTTTACACCAAGTTCCACTCTGGGTACGCCCTTTCAAGTAATGAGATTCATCAACACATCACCATCTCCCCAGCATTTTGCAGCACAAAATATATTACCATATCTTAGGAATATCGTGCTTTGATTGTTACAACAAAATAACCGACGCTCAATAAAACTTTCCAGTTCCCTGTTTTATTAGCGAACGCAAGACCAGCAGAAAATTCAAATTATTCTCTCTAGCCAGACTATTATTCTCTTTGGATGGTTGATTCGTTCATTCCCTATTGGGAAAGAAAACCAGCTCCAACCATCAGACTATTTCCCTATAGGCTTTCAGGGCTTGTCTTGTGTATTGACTCACTGACAGAGAGGGAGTTCTGCTTACCAAAAAAAAAAATGACACAGAGGGAGTTCTGTACACAGTAGCAGGATACCATCATCCAGCATTTACCCCATAAAATTAAATAAGGCAATTACCCTGCAACTCTGGTGGAATTCAACTGTAGCCTTTCGCAAACCATCAACAGCATATAATGCCTTCACCATCTTCCAGCTTCACCATATCAGGCAGCCAGGCAGGCAGGCTGCCACCAAGTTGCCTGGTTGGTATATGGTTCAATAATGTTCAATGATGCAAGACTTCATCCTCCGCGGAGTAGATGACTAACCTACAAGCCGAAAATCCTTTGTGCAATCCACAAAGAACACACACAGGAGAGCTGATGATCAATGCTAACAATTTTATGTGCTCAGAATTTTCTAACCTTGTCCCAAAAACAAATAAATAGAATTCACCCGATCACAAATATTTACTGTTAACTATACATTTCTACTCGAAGCTTCAGTTCCAGCCAAGACCCCGGCCTCTTGTCATCAAAGAAAATTCTCCACTTGTTTGCTTCTACCAACATTTGATGGAAATTTTGCACAGCAGAACTGATACAGATTTTCGGGGACTAAAATGTACGTCTCCAAACACCAAACTCCATATGAAAAGCTTTTGAATGACTAGATATAGATAACTATCTCTTCAACAGCTGGCTATAGATAACTGTCTGGAAAACACAAGGGAAAAAAAAAAGGGATTAAAGACCAAAACTCTTACAGAAGTACGGTAACCATTGCAGAAGTACAGATATGAAGAAATCGTTTACTTGCAGTAACCAAGCATTCACTCAATGACTATATTTCTTGATCCTGCCTCAACTATATATCCAGTTCACATCAAAGATGGAAACAAATGAAAAAAAAAATTCCTGATTTTTGAGCTAAGCATTCGGTGAAATTTCGTAGGTTGACAAATTTAGCCGACAGGAAATACGTTTTACTACTAGTCCATAACACATGAACATAAATCTAGGCTGATGGAAACAGTTCCAACCAAATCCAGATCTGTAGCTTCACCAACATTTAGGAACAAAAAAGTTTCCGAGAAACAAAAGACATCGAAATAAGCACAAGCTGCACAAAGGCAATCTCATCAAAAAGAAAAGAGGTACATCATCCATACAAAGAATCCTGGTGTAAAACATTAAACACAGCAAAGCATTCATCACGAAAACAAAAGGAAGCCACAAAGCGAAACCACTACACTGTATTAAGTGAGAACATCCCCAATGATAACCATTATCCAAGTCCCCTGATTTGTTATTGGATGTAAACATATATCTTGACAAATTTCCAATTCCACCTGTAAAAAATATCAAAATAGGAGGTAGAAAATTAAGTGAAGGAAAACAACTGTTTTCTGGAGAGGTCAGAATAGACTCCACAACCCAGTAGAGATATCCATCTTTAGGTAGAATGCATCCCTTGAACATTTCGACCCCCAACTTTCCAGTTAGAAAAAAGATCCATATATAAATTGTTTGCATATTCTGCTAGTAGTATGGAGAGACTATCAATCATTGATATACAGTTCACATCAAGTTCGCCTGGAACACACGACCTATCCCGTCCAAGATATCCTTCTTTGCAAAACCAAATTTACCCACCAAAAGAGGGAGGGGGGGTCAACAGGAAAGATATAAACAGCTTCAATGGAACCTACTACACCTACTTAGAAACTAATTCTCACTTAGGAAAGTCAAACCCAGGACCTGTCCACAAACATATTTCTTAAATAAACTAGAAGCCAAAACAGAACGTAAGACACTAAGTTAACCTGGATGTGACATAGAATTGTCAATGTATCTATGATACATAAAAACAAGAGAAATCTCTCGGATATGTTGTTACTATGCAATATGCATTTCTTCCCATTTGTCATTAATTGAAGAATGTGGAAATAGTATAAAGGCTCTTTGATCAAACAGGAGAGGTAACGTTAAAAACTGAATGTACTCTCCGGGCAGCGAAGAAGGGGAAAGCGCATAGAGGCTCTTCAATAAAAACAGTGGTGGTAAAGCTAAGTACTGTATATACTCTTGCTTCACTTGCCTCAAATTAAAAGACTTGGTTGATTTCGTTCAGATGGCCATTCCTTGGAGTGGTCCTTCAAACAGAAGATGTACTTTCTTTATTGCCAAGTAACAATTGCAGGTTGCAACACACAAATGCTTGACCAGCTTGGTATGTATAAGACAAATAGAAACAAATGACAAAATTTTGAACAGAATCCAGACTATTGGATTAGTACTATATTTCCAATGAAAGACATGATAAATCAGTTTACAAAGCTTGTCAAATTAATAATCACATAGTCATATCCACTAAATTAAATTTATATGGCAAATCATCGAGTCTCAAAATTTTATAATTCATGAACACCCAATCCCAAGTTTCTAGTCATTAAATTCAACTTTGTAGAGGTAACTTCTCTTTTTCTCTTTTTAGGGTGGGTTTGGTGAGGGGTTCTCTCTCTCTCTCTCTCTCTCTCTCTCTCTCTCTCTCCACCTAAAAAAACAAAAAAGGAGAAAATATAACAAAATCACAAAATGCTCTTGAAGCCTTTCACAGAGAAAATTTTCTGCCCTTCACAAATCACATGACTAAACAATCTGGAGATGGAGATGTAATACATTTAACAGCCCACTTAATTGATTGGTCACCTCAAATATAAGCAATAATCCAAATTATCCCGGAGCTCTCATTGCAACTTTGACAGGAAATATTCAATGGATAATACCCTATATGGTCTATCTCTCAGACTTGACTTTTTTACTTTTTAGATAGTCCCAGAATGTGAATAGTTACAAGAATGATATGGGAATTATCTCCATTGAGACAATTCTATTTCCCCATTTAAGGCCCTCAATGAGAGAGAAGAGTAGAATACCAAAGTTAGAAACTGCAATCCTATCTATTTTCCATTAGTATGAATTAAATATGGAGATACCAAATCCACCTTGAAACCATTCTAGTTCTCCCTTCAGGCTCTCGATGAGTAACAGGAGTAAAATACCGAGTCAGAAAATCCAATCCTCCATCTATTTTCCATCATATATCCTAGTGCGGTATTTCTCAATGCTGTGTATGGCCTGCCAATCAGCAACATATCTTAACAAGGTTAGGCAAGACATTTTTCTAGGATCAGGGCCAGAGCTAATTGATGCAGCAACACCCCCCCCCACCCCAAAACATGGCTAAACTTTCGACTTTAATTGCAACAATGACTGCAGCCTAGTCCAGTGTGTTTTTGCATGAATCTCATATAAAGCACAATGATTATCTGATCCTACCCTTGTTCAAAATTTGAAAAATATTCAAGGTTTAGAAGTTCAGAGTCTTCAGACCACTTGCTCTAACGAAAGAACAAATAATTCCGCATAGCCTTCTTTCTACATATTAAAGGTGACCAACATGGAAGGTGATGGATTCTTCTCCATTCTTTTCATGGCTCTAGATTTCAAGAATTGATGGTCATCCCTTCAGGTTTCAACTTAACTTGCCATTCTAACACCATTAATTGAAGAGAGGCCATATAAATAAAAAGGCATAACAAGGATGATCTCAGCTACTTAGGTGATAGCATACAGTTTTGAAAATCAACCCGAATATAAAACCACCACTGGAGTAGTTCACACTTCACAGTTCAGGCTGGTTCATTACATGACCCATAAAAATGGCGATGGTCCAAAAAAAATGTGTGGCTCAATACGCCAGTTTTTGTAACCACTTTTACCTATTCAAGAGGCGATACACAAATAATGGTACATATTGCATAATTTCAAGTACTGGTACCAAAACTATGCCCCATCATCAGCCGCATGAATACATGCAAATAATTCCATGAATATTGCCTACCTCCATCATTTAAATTGCACCAACCAGCCACCATAACAAATGGCCCATTTAACAATTTAACTGACAAAAAAAATTCTAAAACTCCTAACACTTGGTTAGGGACGAAATAAAGACAGGAGAAGAAGAAATTGGGTCCTCACAAAGCATGTTTCATCAGTCCAATTTCTAGTATTCAGGCAACGATACGAAGCATCCTTCTTACCTCCAATGCTCAGTTATTGCACTAATAATAACTATCAATAGAAAGACAATGTCAGACCATAATTTGTACATCAATCCTTTTAGATGGATCAATCTATATGTTTCCACAAACCAAAGTGATGCCAACTACATAGAAGATCACTCCCTAATAATTTAACAAAGAAGATACCCCCAAAACTTAAACCCACAATATGATCGACCAATTTTCCGCTTTCAATCCCACCAAAAATGTCAAACATTATGTTGAACTTCTTGAACTTGCAGTCTCATCATACACCTTAATAACAACCAAAAAATGTCACATACAACAACAGTCAATACAAGTTCTCATCAGATACTAAGCATGTAAATCATTACTTGCCGCTAAATTCTTGTTCTCCTCATGAAAATCAACCACCCTAAAGTCTTATTATAGTATCTCTCAATCTTTTCTTTGCATATGTCCATTATTTGCATAAACACAATCCATGGTCCTTAACCTGAGTTGGCAAAATACAAAGAAAGACAGCCAAGCAGAATATCATATAACTAACCGGAATTAGGAGCCTAGGACCAGAGGACCTCACTCATTTCGCGATTAAAGATAATCAAAGAGCTACCCAATCCACTCTGCTCAAACCAAGGCCTTCTGCATGGGATGATTGATTGATGTCTCCCAGGGCAACACTTGTCTTAAGGGTATGAAAAGTTAAATGAAATTAATTGCAATCATAGGTAGCAGAAAAGATCCTGAGTTAAATATATAATTTTGACATATGTAGGACTACCATGTTCCCTACACAAGGTCGTATCAGACAAACTTTAAAGAATTCACCACCACCACCCCAAAAAAAAAAAAACACCAAAAAGAAAAACCCTCCACACCTCAAAAAACGGAAGGTTCATTTATGAATAACCGGTACAAGGCAGAAACACAAACATTATGCAGAATCTAGTGAAAAACTCTCAGAACCATCAATATTTCAATGGCTAAGCTAGAGAATAACTTCTAGAGATTACACAGAAATGTGTCTACAACCAATAGAACGCCCCAAGTGCAACCAACGAGATCCAGGTTCATACCATACCAAACCAAACGTAGTCTATTGACAGACTATGAAAGTATGAAACCCAACATCATTCTCCAGCCTTGTGGGTTTCAGCTTTTGGAGGAGGAAATCCAAGAGCGGTTTGAAGAATAGCAAACTAATCATATAAACAACATATTTGAAGTCACATATGTTAATAAACGACAATTCCACGACTTTAGTTCGATAAATCTATGACAACTGTCCTCCCAAAATCACCTATACTGATAATTGTAACTTAAAGAATGTAAGAGCAAATCAAAGGATTAGAGAGAGACAGAGTGTGCGTGTGCGTGTGCGTGTGTGAAATATAGAATTTCTTCTCACCAGAACCGGAAGCTCTCTTAGAACGCTTAATCTTCTCAAGCTGAACCTGGGTATCCATAAAAAGCTGCATCCTCTGAAACTCCAAATCTTTGGCAAACTGCATCCTCTGCTTCTCCAATTCAATCATCTGCCGTTGCTTGGTTCCTTCGACCCTCTCATAAATCTCCCCAAACCTCGTAATCGCCTGCGCCAGCTGACGAAACCCACTCATCTCACCATCCCGACGCCGGCTTTCTGTGCTCGACCTCGACGATCCCGAATCCACGTCGTCATCATCATCATCAACAGCAGCAGCAGCCGCTTGAGCGGCAGAGATATTCCTACGGAAGAACGAATCATCAACGGCCGGGGAAGGCCGCTTCTCCTTACCGGATCGAACCTGAAGCGGGACCGGCGAAGCCTGAGGAAGCGAAGGAGGGGTCTTTCGATAGGGCAAAGGAAGGGCAAGAGGAGGTGAAGACTTCTTTGCAGGAACCGTAGATCCAATCAAAGCATCGAGACGGTAATAAAAGGGCCATTTACTGGTTAGGGTTCCGTCAGAAGCGAGAATCCGACCCTTCTCGATCTTATACTTCTTCTTCAAGGTATCAATCCGATTCTTACACTGAACATCGGTGCGTCTGGCCTTCTTGTTCGCGCCATGACGGGTGTTAACAGCATCGGCAACCTCCTGCCAGTGTTTCTGACGGAGGTTCCCCCGGTTGAGCTCGATGTAACGGTCGCCCCAGGCTTCGATGAGGGTAAAGGTAGCGTCCTCGCTCCAACAATCCTCACGGAAAGGTAAAGGGTTATGAGAGGGTCGTGGCGGCGGCGGGGAGGTTGGGGTGTCGGATCCGTCCATCGCCGCCTAGGGTTGATGATGGTATTGGTGTGGGTGAAGGAGAAGAGGAGGAGAAAAAGTGAAGAGAAGAAAAGGGGCGTCGGTGGGAGAAGAAACTGATGAGAGGAAGGAAGGAAGTGGGGGATGTAAGAAAGAGAGCGGCAGGAATGCGCCGGCTGTCGACAGGCGCGTGAGCCGCATGTCTAAGAAGAATAGGGTACGGTGAGGTCGCCGGGAGGAAGGAGCGCGTGCGCCGACGTTCGCGCGGGTGCTTGCGTCAGACAGGTCGGCTCCGATCGGGTCGGCTCGGCTACACTTACGTCGTTGTTGGTATCGTAGTAGTAGTAGTTGGGTCATTATTTCCTCGCCTTTGCGTTTAGCTTTGTTTTTCTCTTTCGGTAGTTAGACCCGGTGAGAAAGAGAAGACGGGCAAGAGAGAGAAAGACAGATCTAGAGAGAGAGAGGCAGGAATCTTCCGGTTTGTCTCTGTCTGTTGTACAGGACAGTCAGGGACTAGGAGTCTAACTTAGAGAAAGTTCCGAAAGGACAAAACCAGCCTTGGACTTTACAGAACATTCGTGTAGTCATGGAGGGTAATTATGGGAATGGGAAAATTTAAGGTCCCCGTGGGAAGACTTCCGAGTGAGTGATGTTTATCTGATTCTGACCGTCAGAAAGAAAGGAGGGGGTAGGGGGTGGATGGGCTGACGAGGACTAGAGGGGTCGGTGGATTGGTGCATTAGAGAATTAGGGTAGTATGGTAATTTCGTACCAACCAAACGGAACGGTGATGGCGGGGACGAGGACCGAACGTTGATTGGGCCGTGGAAGAAGGGGGTGGGGCCAGTGCCCCGGCCGATATAGGAGAATGGCTCCACAGTCGAGAGTTGGGAGATGATGATGATGGAAGATTGGTGAAAGTGTGGATGATGATCTTTCTCTCTTGTTGCGTGTGGATGGGGAAATTGGGAAAGGCTGGAGATGCCTTCCTTGTTTGTTTACATCCCCCCCTTTGGTCTTGGTCCACCCTCCTAAAGAAAACCTTTCATTTTAAAATATTAATGGATATATTTTTCTATTTAATTTTTAATGGAGAAAAGAATGCTTTCTCAGCCAGCAAAGGGTCAATGAAGGAGTGTGCATGAACATCAATAAATGTGAGTTTTTACATTTACAAGGGTGGTGGGGTCTCGTTTTGTTGTCCTCGGTGTTTAAGTGTAGGGATCGACCACACGATCCGTGAGCATTCTTTTCACTTCTTTTTTAACTAAACGGATATTTTAGTTGTATAAATGATGATGTGCATGCGAAATGACCAACAATCTATTATTTCTGATGCAATGAATTTCATACGTGTTTCATGGTGATAGGATGACATTTGTATTATTTTTATTCCTATTTTCATCTAATGAGATGATAAATTCCTATAATTTTTCTATACCCTATTTTTACTCAAACTGTTTTGTTAATCATTTTTCTAATTCTTTTATATAAAAAAAAAACGTTACTATGCCTATTAAGTATAACGCTAACAATACACGGGTTAGTCAATGTGATAGAAAACCAGAAAAACATATCATTGGTGCAATTTCAGCTTAAAATAAATAGATAAAGTGACTAAAATTACAAAAAACGTCATATTTTAAAGTTGAAGAGGGAATTAACTTGGCCATAAAATGCAAAATAAGATAGTGTTGTGGTGCTGAAACCTTGGACATTTTGGCTTTTTATGATCTTATCGGTTAATCCAACTCAGAATTTCGTATAGACTTGAAACTGCAACACCAGAAAGTTGTTGAAATTTGAAGTGTTTAAAAATAACCTCGACTCTTTAGACATAAAATCATTAACAAAACTGCCTCAGTTCCATCTATTAATCATTCACTACAAAAACCAAATAAGAAACTTCAATACACCATTCTTTGTGATCAAAGAAAAACAATGGAGGATCGAGTGCAATAGCTACAATCGAAGATCCTCAGTCTAAACCATATTTAGTTACAATGGGAATGACAAAAAAATGTTGTTTGGTGCAGCATGTTTAAAATGATTCAAAATTTGAATAGAAAAGGAAAAATACTTTAGATATTGTGAAATAAAAAAAAAATACAGTATAGGTTTTAAATGTTTATATTTGAAAAATGTAAGACAAAATAATGACAATTACACACATAAATTGTGCGACCAACCTATGTCTTATTAGTTAAATATTAATATTTGATGTGTGAGCCATAAGCCTGTAATATTAAATTATTATTTTTAATCAATATAAAAGTTTTTTTTATTAAAAAAATTGGGAGGCCATTTTTTTGTGGGGTGGGGGGTGGGGGTGGGGGTGGGGGAAGGGGGCACAGGTGGGGGGGGGGTGAGGTAGATCACAATGGAAGCTGAAGGTAAGGGTGGGAAAGAGAGCATACATGGTGCCAATCTCTAGTGTAAACAACCTTGGTTACATCAAGCAAAACCCTTATTCTTTTACCATTTTTTGTCCCTGATATCAACACTGCGAAATCAAAATTTCATTCAAAAGACACAAAGGTTAACAAATTACAATAAGCAACAAATCATTGGGGCCTAACAACTACTTAGTGTTGTTAGCAAGATTATGGTGTGTAGAGCTTACACTTACTAAGAGGTCTTGAGTTTGAATCTTTTATCTGTTACCTTCCCTCTCCCCCTTCTATGGTGTTTTTATTTTTAAGGGAAACATTTCTACTAAATATCTTAATTTGTATACAAAAATTTGAAACATGCAATTCAAAAAACAACAAAATAGAGTTGTAGCGAAGAGAGAGAGAGAGAGAGAGTTTAAAATTGTGGTGCATTTTGCCATTTCAGCCCATGTCATGGATCCATCTCAAGTCGTATAATTGGGCTTGTTAATAGCCTATGTCATGGATCATTCTCAAGTTGTATAACTGGGCTTGTTAATTTAAATATGTTGGCTTTACCAGTAAGCCCATCCTACAAACTAGGTTGGTGTAATACGTGGTTTTTCAAGGGTCAGAATATTTAATTCTCAAGTAGCAATAAAAAACTTTGAGGCTGCGTTTGGTTGTAAGGGAAATGGGAAGGGAAGGGAAGTGAAGTGAAGCGATTTTTTTTCCCCTTTTGAGTCATTTGGTTGCAACAAAAGTGAAGTGAAATTAATTTACCATAGTTATTTGGTTGGATGTAAAATAGATGTAAAATTTTAAAAAACTAATAATCCAACCAAACTCCTCAAAAGAGATGAGGGGGGAGGGGGGGAGAGTACTTTTCAATCCAGAACCCACCCAGCTCCTCAAATTTTATATTGGTTATGTGAATCAGGTCATTTAAGGTATGTACCAAACAAGGATTAAAGTATCGGTATCTGTCGCCGTATCGATCGGTCAAAATTAAGATATATATCGGAGGGTATCGTATCGTATCGGAGATATGTTAAGATACGTTAAAAATACGCACATAAATGGATAGGGAACACATTTTTATACATTTTTGCATAAAAAAATAGTTAAAAAAACTATATATAACATGTAGAATGCATAAATACTTAAGTTGAGGGTATCGTATTGATAGACAAATATATTGAGTTGAAAATGTTCAAAATGATGAGGTTTGAGTTTCTTAATTACAGTTGTTTTAGTATGAGTAGATCTAAGAAATTTGAAAAAAAATTAAACCCTCATTTTCTCTTGAAAAAAGTTTGTAAATCCTTAAAAATCCAATGATTTCATGTAATAATGATGCACAAAATATGATTCTCAGTATGATGAACCTTAGATTTATAAAAAAACTTGAAAATCTAAGGTTAAAGTTGAAAAAAGTGAGTAAAGATTCAAGAACTTACTATTCAAATGTTTCAACTTTCAAGTTCAAGCCTTCAAGGTTCTTCTTGGACTATGTTTTTCTCCTTCTTTGAACCATTCACTTCCACAATGTTTATTTCAATCTACCATTTGAGTCTCCAAAAAGGTGAGTGAATCAAAGGGGAAGAAAGAAGCAAAATATAGAAAACTGTTGGTGAGAGTGTGAAGTGTTTGTTTCACACAACAAAAGGCACATTCACACTTAAATAGCCGTATTGTATCGATACGGTACGATACGGCTCGATACTGCACGATACACTCGATACATACTGATACGGTACCGATATGTACCGATACTCTCAAGAATTTCCAGATTTTCAAAAGTTCGTATCGTAGAGTATCATACGTATCGATACCGATACGATACGTCACGGCACGATACGATACGTATGATACGCCGATACACAAAAGAGGGCCCAAAATTCCCCGTGGTGTATCGGTATGTATCGTGTCGATGCCTACTGATACGGATACGTATTGATCGATACGGCAAGATACGCACCGATACTTAAAACCATGGTACCAAATCAAACCAAATGTCATAAGATACTATGTTCTATCACTAACCAAAATAAAACATTCCATTCTATATATCAAATGAATGCAGCATAAATGAATATTTAAAATAATATAAAAGATGATCATAAAGAAAATAATAATAGATCACAAGTGATAACGACTAAAAGACCCATTCCAAAAGTCTTTTGGTCAAAGCAAACCCAATAGGTAAGTAATGGTTCATCAGTTGAAACCCAAATTCTTTTGGTCAAAACAAACCCAATTGAGTCTCGTGAGAGAAAGAGAGAGATCGTTGAGAGTCATGAGTACGGTGAGAATCGCGAGAGTGGGAGAGAGATAGTGAGAGTAGGGTTTTTTTTTTCTTCCTATTTTGGTGGGAAAATAAAAAGGAAATTTTTAAAGGTCAAGTGAGATTTTTTTCACATGTAAAATATATTTCCTTTGCAATCAAACATCTAAATTTATTTTTTCTGGGAAAAAAATTCCACTTTATATAAAAAATTTGCCCCTTGCAACCAAACAAAGCCTGAAGAAATTATTTTTTCATCGTGCAATGAAAATCCCACCACTATGATCTCATAGTTACTTTTCTTATTGTATATGTGAAGGTCTAAATGCCCTCATCACTATTCTAGAAATCCCATTCAAACACCAAAAAGTGATAGATGAAGGGATTTTTTTTCTTCACCATGTTTGAAAGAAAACTCGGTCCAATATATTTATTTTATTTTATTTTTTTCTCTCCAAAATTTCTTATAGGAATATAATTTTTGAAAGAAAAATCTAGGAGCATATACCCTCCAGGAGTCTCATTCAAACATCAAAAATGGTAGATGAAGAGGTTATTCTTGAAAGCTTTCAAAAAAATACTAAACTGAAATTATGAAAAAAGAAAAGCTTGCTCAGATTCCCCATGTTTAGAGGCTTCTCAATGTGGCTAAGTTTTTACCACCTTTTATTAAAGGATTAGCTGTTGGTTATGGTGCTCAATATATTCCTAGATCTGCTCTCTTTTCTGAATGTACAGCTATGAGGTTAGGTCTTCGACTAGCTGTAGAATTGGGAGTTCTGAACATTGTGGTGGAATCATAATGTGTTGATTTAATCAATTACTCCAGGCATCTTACGAATCCCTCTTGAAAAGTTGATTGCGTAGGAGATCCTAAGGATATTCCGTTTGTTAAGAGTGTGGAGCTCCATTAGGGGATTATTCCTGATTTTGGACAACTATTCCAGATATGGATTTCTTATTTGGAGATCCTTGATTGTACAAATCTCTCAGCGAGTTAGTTTCCTTGTGCAGCAAGGGATGAAATCTGCTAAAGATTTGGTGAGCTAATGATATTTGTTGAGCTGACAATGAGTGATCTTTAGGCTCACGCCTTAATTGTCGGGGATGGCATATGGCACCATGGTCTGAGCTAGAGGCTCGGCCTTGAGGTTTACCAAGCTGAACGCTCGGCCTAGAGGTTGCCAAGTTGGAGGCTCAATCTTGAGCTTTTTGGGTTGATTGGCATCCTGGCATAGCAGCCCCGAGTTTTGCACACTTTTTGGCTCATCAGAGTTAAAATGGCCTAATAAACAAATTTTACAACTTAGTCAATTATTAGTTGATTGAGATTAGTGTGTTGATAAATGATCATGTGATCAAGCATACTTAGTTGACAGACATCTTCCACCTTTCCTGTAAACCTAAAATTAGCATCAATATAGATGCACTACAAGAAAACACATTTTTGGCGACGGAAAAAAAGTGTCGCAAAAAATAAAAAACCGTCGCTAAATATAGAGGCGACAGTTAATTTTTTGTCGCCAATTCCGTCGCCTATACTGTCGCAGCTAAAAATAGGCGACGAAAAATTATGGGGTGTTGGGAAAAATAATATTAGTGATGGTTTTATAT
>NW_024870483.1:142998-176743 GCF_013358625.1 Macadamia integrifolia
TTTTTTTTTTTTTCCTTGGATGGTCTTATTTTGTTTATCCACACACATAGGGAGGTGGAGAGGGGATCATTGAATGCAAGATGATATAACGATATGTACATCCCAAAAACAAATAAGTCAACATAAAAGAAAAAGTCTCAAAATTGCAATGAATTACTAACACAAATGATATATCTATTCAACTTATCATGGCATAATCTAGGATGCAGAACCAAATTCTATTGAACCAAAAATAAGGAAAGAAAGTACCTGTTGACTTAAAGATGCTATTGGAGTAAAAAGCATGGAACAAAAATTATCACAAGTCATAACCTAGTAACACCCCAAATACCACTAAAGTGGTCTAAATTCATTAAACAACTGTATTGAACATGGAGGAAAAAGATAAAATGTAGGCTCCAAAAAAAAAAGGAGATTGATCTGGAAAAAAAATAGAGAAATATTAAACAGCAGGTGCATCCATACATGATTAGGCCTTTCTGATCTCTCTGAATTGAGTTGTTAATTTTCTCCCCATGTTGCCATGTTGTTCTATTTCTCTGTTTTAGTAATGAGAATACGGTGTGGGGTGGGTCCTAATTGTATGCCTAATTGTATGTCTGAGGGCTTTTTTTTTTCTTTTAATATGTGGAATATTCATCTTATCTAATGAAATATGGTGATTGGATTCTTCCTTATCCAATCATTGGTCAATATGAGAGCACCTGTGCCCACATTGATAGGATTTGATTGGCCACATCATTCCGATGTAGGCCCCAAAATTCCATAGTCAGTTCCCTAAGGTTCAATGGGGTTTTTCATGTAGATATTTAATAATAGAGATATATATATATATATATAAAGTGAGAGACAGGAAAGATTGTAACCCTCTCCACCTTGGCAGAAGTGGGAAGAAGACCAAGGTACCGGATTTTTTTTGAGCCTAAGGTATAATGGCTCAGAGATTTTACTCATTTTGGGGAGGAAGTCTCGGACATAATTTAAACTTCCTAAAAATATTTGTAGTTGGGTTTTGTCTAATATTTGGTCGAAAAATTTGTCACCAAAAGCAATGGCACGATCGATAGGGGTTCAGGTTCCCTTTTCGATCAGATGTCCTAGAAATCAGACTTTAGTTAGGAAAAATTCCATTTTTCTTTTAGAGAGTACAAGGCCATTAGATTTGATGATTTGATAAAAGGTTCTTAAATGTTTGAAGTGCTGATCCACTGAATTAGAGAAAACTAGAATGTCATCAATATAGACAATTGTAAATTGTCTATAGGAATTAAAGATGTCGTTCATAATTTTCTGAAATTCACTGGGAGCATTCTTGAGGCCGAATGGCATTACATTCCATACATAGAGGCCAAAGGGGTTGTAAAGGCAGTTTTGTAATGGTCTTTCTCACAAATCTGGATCTGCCAGAACCCGAATTTTATATCGAATTTAGAAAAGATTTTGGCTTGATATATTCTTTGTAAAAGGTCTTTCTGGTTTGGGATAAGGTATCTAACCCACTGAAGGGCATCATTAAGGGGTTTGTAGTTAACAACCAACCTGGGAGTACCACGTTCAATTTCAGTAGCTTTGTTGACATAAAAAACTGTACAACTCTAAGGAAAAGTACTAGGCCGAATGAGTTCTAAACCTTTTTCATGAATTAAGTTAATTATTTGGCCGTAAGTTAAGTTGGAAATACCCTTTCAAATGACTAGATCTAGAAGGTTACCCCAAGCCTAAGATTTTCAAAATATGAGTCGTCTATCCCGCTCCATGTCGATGAGATCGACAAGTGAGACGAGCACAAGTTCTAATGTACTCCATTATGATGAACAAATAACAGATCTTGACAAAAGACTCCAAAAATGGGACATGCCAAAGATTTCACAAAAAGAAGCTTATGAAAAGGATTGGCTTTCCTTTGAAACCATCAAAACCATTGAAAAAATAATAAACTTCACCCCAGAAACAAAAGAGATCACCCTTTTCGACCCGAGGTCTTTACAAGACCTTTACCTCAAACACAAATTTAACTATGTCCATGTTGGCCTTGTTCAAGTTGCCATCAAACCTCTCCATCGTGAAGGCCTTAACACATCCCTTTTGTTAGCCCTTCGTGATCAAAGATTTCTTAAGTTCAATGATTCCCTTCTGGGAGCCATTGAAACCAGCCTCTGTTATGGACCTGTCAATTTCAATGTTTACCCAAATATGTCTATAGCTTTAGAGGACCCAAATATTATATATATATATATATATGTTCTGGTGGAGAGGGTTACAATCTTTCCTGTCTCTCACTTTATATGGGAGACATGAGCAGTTTCTCTGGAATCTATTTCTTCTTCTGCCATCCCTAGCTAGAGCTCACTTCCTCCTCTCGTTCTATTCCTCAAGTCCATCAAGATGAGCCCATAACCACTCCTCTTCAATATTTTACTTTTTCTCATTCAGTCCCACTTGGTTCCCATTCTTGCAATTCCTATTCGCGGCAACCCTTTACTATACGGTTCTACTTTCTGAAACCGTGACCGTTTAGTAAATGGTTTTAGTTCCCGCGATTTCTAAATGGTGTCGGTTTCATGGTTTTAAACGGTTTCGGTTTATTTCATACGGTTTGTAAAATGGTTCACAATCGGTTTGTTATAACTTGCAACCATCTCTAAACTGAAGATCATAAGCTTATCCAAAAATAATTGCAACCACAAATAAGAGATTCTATATTGACGATTGTATGTCTTAATTTGATAATCTAGTGTTATTTCTTTGCATGACCATTCTCAAACATATAGAACTACTATCATACAACATCCGAATCAAGATTTTTACAGTATAAAATATTAAAATGATAGGCGGTTCAGCCAAAACACCCCATTTGTGATAACATAATAACATAGTAACATATATGGATTACAAGTTCATGATCTAAAGCCTTAACTTAACTGAACTGCAATCAATCATACCAAAGCAAGATGGGCACTTAATTTAATTTTATATGGATTACTGCCTTTGCTTTATTTGATTGTTATACGGATTAATCGGATCGGTTTCAACGATTCAAATGGTTTGGTTTAAACGGTTTTAATTTGGTTTGAAACCAACGGGTTTCACGGTTAAAACCGACCCAACCCGTTTAGCTAATTGGCCTGAAACTTGAAACCATAACCGCACCATTTACTAAACGGTTTTGAGGCTTTGGTGTAAACGGATCGGTTTGATTTCGATAAATGGTTTCGGTTACAAATTCACATCCTTAGTCACACACTTGATCAAACTCTACCCAATTTGTAGGAGGTGTTATCACGTTATAAGTCACTTTAATCGCTTACAAAACAAATTAGACGAGTTCCCAACCTTAAAGAAGAGGTTGAAACCACATACAATTCCTCAAATTCGAGAAAGAAGAGTAAAAGGTGCATCAACGTCGATGTAGGCCTTGTCTCTGTTTAACAGAAGCTTTCGAGTGTCAATGGGGAGAAGATCTCAATCGAAATCCACAAGGTACTATTAGACACTGCCATTGAAGGGAGTCAACGTTGATGAACCTAGTCCTCAATGCCTGCACAAACCCTTTCTAGTGTCGATTCATATAGGGTGTGTTCTTATACACATTTTACTGCTTTGACTGGTTCATTTCTGAACCAAGTTGGTTCCAAGAAGAACTGGGTAAGGTTAGCCTATCTAGCACATAGACTGAGCTTTGTACGTCTATAACTTAGGCTATAGATGCAAATGAGCTCAATTACATCCCAAAAGCAGGCGTATGGCAAAATGATTTGACATCGAAGCATCTTGAAAACTTTCAGCCTGAAAATCACATTTCAGAAAAGGTCTTCCCTCTAGGGGTATTTTGATCATTTCACATTAATGGATTATCAAATCTATAGATATAGGATACTTACGCCTCAAAGGATACTCATCATTATCCGAGCAACCTCCGAGGTGACAAAATGAGGTGTCTATGCTAAGGAGATGAATTTAATGTTGCTTTTGTGATACCCTACTTTTTAAACCCAGTCTAATTACACGGTTGACCCGGTTTAACCATGTAGAACCCGAACCGGAAAGGGTTAAGGTGGTTTCCTTATGGACCATGATGGCAAGGGTAACTTTGAACACCGGTTGGCCGGACAAGTCCGAGTCGATGCCAGAGGAGACGGGTGTACCCAAGCCGTGTACATGCACATATCATAAGGCCATGTATGGATAAAGTAGGTATGTAGCCGTATCCTAAAGCGCATACATATAATATATCTTATGCCGAGAGTGGGATTCGTACCGAGAGTCGAATTCCATCAAAATCCCACTTGTTGGCCAATTTTCGGCCCTCAGGTGGGCGGTCACAGGTGGGCGCATCCGCCCACCTGAGTGACCCACCCATGTTGGTACTTAGTTTTTAAAAAGTATAAATAGCATTTATGAGCTTTCCATTTTCTCATTTATGACATTCGGGTGTTTGGTGAAAAGAGTAAAGAGGAGAGAGAAAAGGAGGGAGAAAAGAGAACGGAGAAGAAGAAAGGGGAGGAAGAGGAAGAAGGAATGGATTTAAGTGGCGCCAAGGCTTAATCTTCCCATTCCAACGCCGAAAAAGTGATCTCCAACACGAGATCTACGTTTAGAGGTGAGCAAAGGCTATGTTCTTAAACTTTCACCAAACCCAAATGAAACCATTGATTTGGGTAAAGTTTCTTGAGGTCTTGTAGATTCCCCTTGAGATGATGAATCTAAGGTTTAATAGATGATTTATGTGTTGATTTTGAAGGATTTGAAGAAGTGTTTCCACGGTTGGNATAAATAGCATTTATGAGTTTTCCATTTTCTCATTTATGACATTCGGGTGTTTGGTGAAAAGAGTAAAGAGGAGAGAGAAAAGGAGAAAGAAAAGAGAACAGAGAATAAGAAAAGAGAGGAAGAGGAGGAAGGAATGGATTTAAGTGGCGCCATGGCTTGATCTTCCCATTCCGACGCCGGAAAAGGGATCTCCAACACGAGATCTACGTTAAGAGGTGAGCAAAGGCTATGTTCTTAAACTTTCACCAAACCCAAATGAAACCCTTGATTTGGGTAGAGTTCCTTGAGGTCTTGTAAATCCTCCTTGAGATGATGAATCTAAGGTTTAATAGATGGTTTATGTGTTGATTTTGAAGGATTTGAAGAAGTGTTTCCACGGTTGGAGGAGCATTGGTGATTTGAGGTGATTTTGGGGTTTTTGAAAGAGTTCTTGAGCAAAGAAGGTAAGATGGCTTCCATTCCTTAAATCTAACCTAGATCTAGGTTAGAACCATCTTATGAGACCTTGAATGTGTGGAGAATGGGTTTGGAAAAGCCCCATTTGATTCCCCAAAGGTTGGGGAAGGTTTCAGGGAAAAATGGCATTTTTCTGCCAAGACCAGGGGGCTAAGAGTGGTGGGCCAAATGGCCCGCCTGAGGGCACCCACCTGAGAGGGTAGGGCCTCGGGGCCAACCGAAGGGCCCTACCGACGGGCCGACCTGTGGGCCAACCTGCCAGTCGGTCCTAGCAGACCCTCAGCCTGCACCGACGGGCCTATCGGTGGGCCGACCGGCTGGCCAACCTACCCGTCGGTCATGACCAGTGGGTCGACCTACCCACCGGTCATGACTGGTGGGTCAAGACAGGTGGGCTGTCCGACCCACTCGAGAGGCTCCCGACGTGATTTTTACGACCGAATGGACCCAAAACGGACGTGCGACCTTCTTTTAGGATTATAAACATGATTTTGTCGTCAAATCTTGTTAGTTTTGGCCCCAAAGTGGCGAAATGCTAACCCCCTTCACTTATGATAGGTTCACCGAATTTTACGTTTCTCGCGCTGGATCTCACCCGTACCGGACGTGAATCTTTGTACACAACAGGTAAGTAGGGAGAGGACGTTTGGCATTATTTTAAGGCTTATTTGGAATTCATTAAATTGTATCTTGGCTAGCCATGTCATCATGCAAATTATATGTAGCTTAGCCATCCTCATATTTTTATGCCATGCGTGTTGTGTTTATTTTCTCAATATCAAATGGTGATGTGCTTATGTGATGAATGTTGACATCATTGTGCATAATGCATTAATAGACTAGATGCCATAGTCGGCTTGGAAACGAGTGCATGGGTGGCCCGTGGAATGGGACGTGGAGGCATTATGCAATCATACTATGTCATATAAGAGCATGCGGTGTAGGATTATCATCTTCCCATCCTACGACCCTTCCCAACAGGGGTTGAGGTGTTGGGTTACCATTTGGGGGGAAGCAGTGGTCATGGTTGTCAGGTCACTGTGGCTGTTAGACATACGCCCGGCTGGTCATTAGGACAGTCGATAACTCCTGTGGTATATTCAAGAGGGCCAATCGTACTGCTTTTAAATTGTTGGAGTCAGCACCTTTATTTTCTGTCATTTACTTTTATGTTGAGAGCCGGTGGTCATTATGCTTTTTTTTTTCGAGTACTCACGGTGGGCCTTCTCTGACAGCCCTATGGGTGTATCACGGGATGGAGTTCGCGGCTCGTACCCGGAGTATACTCGCACTGTGGTTGTAGTAGTACTAAACCAAGGACTTAGTAATGTTGTTTAGGTGGATGTGATGAAAATTGGATTGCATAGCATATAGTGCATATGATTGTGATTGTTGTGTAGACTGTTGTGTGGTCCTCCTTTTCACTTACTGAGCTAGTGAGCTCATCCCACGTGTGCACCTCTTTTAGATGATTTTGCAGGTCACCATCCTGAGGATCAAGGGTCGGGCCCTATAGTGGAATTCCCTGAGGAGGATTGGTGGGTCCCCGAGGAATTAGAGCATGGCAAGGATTGCTCGTGCGAGGGCTGTGCTGCGGGATTGCAGTTTTGACACCGAGCTGAGCTTTACTCTTTGATTCTTTTGATGACCCCTTTTGCGTACTCGATATATGAATTGTTATTCTTTTTGTGTAAATATCATGTCTGCGGGCCCACATTTAATTATCTATATATTACAATTTGGGTATCAAGTATATTGAGGGAAATTACAGGTAAATTAAGTCTTCCGCTGTACTCTTGAATCATTTTCTTAGTGTGTGTATGCTGTGGTTGGATACTGTGTCAGATGATCCTGGCAGGTTTGGGTTAATCGGAGTTAACCCGATCACCAATCCGATTCTGTGTGAATGGAGTGTGCTAACGGTGGTATCAGAGTGTGATGCTCTATTCACTCACAACATACCATATAGACCCCATAGAATTTATACTAGGAAATGGGATTAGGTAAATGTAAAAACTTTAAAGAGTTAAAAGCCAAAGAAAGAAAGGAATAATAATGGTTGTAGTTAGTTATTGCATTCATGGCATGCATGAGAGAAAATGAAAGATTATTTAATTGATGTCATAACCCATCGAGTACGAATTTAACGAAATTTCGGCAGTATAACGGCGCAAAACGAGATTTTAAAATTTTTTTTTCACAGAAACACCTAATAAACAACATATATATATAAATAGCAACAAGCATAAATCATAAATGAAACCACAACTAGCACAAGCCACCAACAAAGGATACCACCCCACAAGTAAGACCAGTTAGAAAAAAAAAATATACAAAGGAATGAGAAAAGAAAGAAATACATAGTCAACAACATAGAAACAAATGAGAAGCTGGTGATGGCGGGCAAGCTGAGTCCTCAAAGATCATCGTCATCATCCAATACTACTACTCCGTTCATCTGAGGTCTAGAGTTAACGTTGAGCCGACAGTCGTGATAGTCAAACCTCGAGTTCACCAGCTGTACATCCCTCTGAAGTCGGGAAAAATTTGCTGAAATGGCATTGGCCATTGTATCCAAGTCCTGGCCCAATCTGAGGAAGGAACTCTCCAAGGTACCCTGCCTCTCCAGGATGTTTTCCTCCCTAGAAGCACTCTCATCCAGTCTTCTTAACAGCTGATCTTGCCCGTCCTTCAAAGCCATCATGGTAGTCATCATGCCCTCAAAATCAAAGGTACCGCTCTCAGGTGGTGGGGCCCTATGTTGTGGGCCTGCAGCCCTTGTGAAGCCAGGGTCAGCACCTCTCGACTCAAGAGGGTCCTCCTCGAGGATATCCTCATCCACAAAATCCTCCTCACACGGAGGAACATAGTCCTCATCCTCCTCACTAGTCTCCTCCTCCATGGGAACATCCTCCCTATGGGCAGCCCTCCTGTCCCTGCCTCTCTGAGCCCCTGCTCTCTGAGGTACATCCATGAGCGTGTGGAGACCCATCCTCAGTAGGTTTCCCCTGTCGAACTTGTCTGCTGGAGTCTTCCCCTCCTCACCACTCAGGTCCACCCCGAAGAACTCAAAGATCCTAGTGAGGATCCTACCATACAGAAACCCTCCGTCCTCGGGGTGTGAGGTATGGTGCTCCATCGTCTTGAGGATGACATAAGGCAAGCACAAGTGCTTGGTACCTCCCTTAAGGCCCTATAAATGCAGAAGGCTAGGAAGGCTGCCATGAAGCCCACCTGGTTCCGGTGACCTCCTCTGGGGAGCAAGTTGAACTGGACCAAACGGGCCAACACACGAACCTCTAGGTAAAATGATGTCTCGGAATCTAGACGCTCACTGCTGCCACAGATGGTCTCATAGATGTGGTCCTGTGTCTCCAAACTTAAGAACGGGCCCACGGGCTTACTCCTGGGAGGACTGTAGAAACGGTGCCCAGCTGAAGAAATACCCAAAATGGTAGCCAGGGTGTCCACAGTCAACTGAATGTCCACCCCCTTCACCATGCTGGTTATTGCATACTCCCCACACTGGTAGGAGACCTCCAAGTTGCAGTAGAATCTACGAACTAGCTGCTCGTAGCACGAACGGTCTATATGGAGGATAGACTGCCAACCCAGTGTGGCGAACCTCTCCTGAAGCTGAACCTTGTGGAAGTCGCCGACTACCACGGTCTTCTCCATCATCACAGACCTTTTCAGGAAGGCCTGCCAGTTGGTTGCTGCCTCTGAACAGCAGAAGAATTCCTCATCGTAGTCGGAAGGATCAATAGGGGCAGGTCTGGGTCGCCTTGTGCGAGGGGCTGGGGAACTAGTCACCGCACTCTTCCATTTGGAAGCGGTGGTCTTATGCCGAGTTCCAAAGGATGCGGGCTCTTTGCTTTACGAGATGACATCCTGGCAAGAAAAGAGGAAAGAATGGTGAGTAAAGAAAAAAAAAAGGAAATAACAAAGGGAATAGAAAGAATGGGTGAGCAATAAGAGGAAGCCCCAGAACCCAAGTCTTGCAAATCAAAAAAATGTGACAAGCGAGGAATGATAAAAAGGTCTAGGGATGGGATGCATGGTAAGTGATAAAACAGGAAGCATGGTAAAATAGAAAGGTGATAAAATGTGACAAGTGAGGAATGCTAGAAAGTCTATGGATGAAATACATGGCCAGTGACAAGATAGAAATTATGGCAAAACAGAAATGCGATAAAAGGCATATAAAGCATGGTAAGTAAGGAATGATAGAAAAACCCCAATTCTCCATGTGCAAGGTCGACCTAAGAAAAATGAAAAGTCTCACAATAGAGTAAAGCAAGGTCTTACATGTTCATGGATGAAATGCCATCATTCTACAATCTAAAATATGCAAAAACATCTATTATTATGATATTGAGGTGAAAGGAATCCACAAGTATGAAGGGATGGAAAGAGAATCAAAGAAACCCAACACAAAGAGATGGATTTTCATGGGAAGAAATGGGATTTCAAGCATACGTGATTTTCTATGATCTCTACAATATGTCAAGTACAAATCAAACATGAGGCATTGCATTTGAGTTATTAATTGGGGAGAAAAGAGCAGAGATTGAAGAAATCCCCAAATTTGAGAAAACTTGGGCACGGTTGGGGTTTTCTCTCAAAAATTGAGAAGTAAATCCTAAAACTAGAAATAAATCACAAAGAAAACATCACATTCACATAGAATCACTGTTCTATGGAAAGAAACACAGAAAAGAATTGAGATTGAAGACTACACATGAGTTCTACCCCTAAAGTACATGTTCTAAGAAGAAAATGGGGAAGAGACTTACTTGGACGTGGAAGAGTTGAATCTTCCCGAAAATCGCCGGATCGTTGAGTGAGATCACGAGTGGAAGCGTCAAGGAGCTCTCAAAAATCGTCTGAGAGAGAAAGAGTGATGAAGAAATGGGAGAAAAAGAGGAATAGGGGCTTAAAAGCCCTGTTCGCATTTTCCGCTCGGGTCGGACCGGTGGGCCGACCGACGGGCCAACCTGCCCGCCGGTGGTAACCCACCGGTTGTGAGAAAACCTAAAACACAATGTGGGGGTATTATAATTATTATTATTATTATTATAATAATATACCTGAAAAAAAAAGGGTGTGTGGATAGCAACATATGGTCGAGTGGGACCATCGTCCTACTTGTTGAAGCACTAGCCCCGTATTTTTGGGATTAAGCTATGGCTAGTGCACAACATCATACACTATAATATCCCGTGCGTTGGCTTATGATTATGTGCTGATATAAATTCTGAGGTGCTTAACAAATGTCCGTGTATGGTATGTTTCAGGTGCAAGGACACGATGGTACGTACTAGATCCGGAAGCAATGCATGAGGTACCTCACGCAGTCCTCGTCCGGTCGGTCGATAACTGAATCCCAGAAGGTCCCGCTCTGTGGGGCAAACCCCACTTCCACAACCTCCAGAAACCTTTGGTCAGGGTGTGGCACAAGGGGACCCACCTGTGACTACACTTTCGGATCCTCCACCAGTCATCACTTCGGGTGACGTTGCTAACATAATTCAACAGTCACAACAGGCTTCCAGCAACAAATGCTTCAGCAACAACAAGCATTTATGACTGCTATACAGCAACAGTTGGACCTTTCTCAAGCAGGTCAACCTGCCTGTAGGGTCTGGTACGGGGCCACAAGTGGGAGGTACACCTCCAATTCCATCGTTCGGCATTCCTCTTTACGTGGTGCCCCCTCCATACCTTTACTACCCGGCATATGCTCCCAATTACTCGGCGCCGAATAATACTTCAAAGGTAATGGAGTCATTCAAGAGAAACTTGCCACCTATATTCTCTAAGGTGGGAAGTGATCTTCTGGGGCCAGACCAGTGGATCCAAGAGCTGGAGAAGATATTTGAGGTGATTGAGTGCACTGAAGCATAGAAACTTATTTGTGCGGGGTTACAACTCAAGAAGGAGACCAACTCTTGGTGGAAAGCCTCCAAGCCCATATTGTTGGCTGCTCATCCGGAACCCACCTGGGAACAGTTCAAGAAAATGTTATTGGCCAATCATTACCCACGTAGCTTCAGAGACGGTAAGGAGACGGAATTTATGGCCTAACTCAAAGGAGTAAGACTATCCTTGAGTATCAACAGCAGTTTGAGAGCTTGTTCCATTTTGCCCCTAGGCATATGAAGACAGCTGAAGAAAAGGCTGCAAGATTTCTGAAGGGCCTAACGGCATCCATTGGGTCTGTACTTGAGGTCTTAGATTTGACAGACTATAGCCAAATTGTGCAAAAGGCTAAGACCATGGAAGATAAGCAGAAGGGAAAACCGTCCCTCACACCAGGATTGTGGAAGGGGTCAAATCCATTTCCGGACATGGGCAACTCCTCCAAGGTATATCGTGGGTCGTATAGTTCTGGGCCTACATATAGACAGCCCTATAAGCCATCTGGCTACCCTCCTCAACCAGCTGGTGGTTCGGGCTCTGTATCTTTTCGCCCGAACACTAGTACGGTGCCTACAGGCCCAAGGCCGCCCTGACCTTCATCTACAATGGGTCAAGTGTAGAGGGGCCACACCCCAGTTTCGGCGTCATAGATCCGTTGCTTTAATTGTCATTTCTATGGGCACTATGCTAAAGACTGTCGGGTCAGACCAGCCTTGCCCTCCAGTCAGCCCTCTGCGTACTGACCTCCCTTAGCTCGGAGGAATCAACCGCAGGGAAGAATGTATGCCCTATCAGCTGAGGAAGCTGAGGCCAGCATGGAAGTGGTAGCAGGTACATTTTAAATTTAAGAATTTCCTTATGTTAAATATTGATGACTTGCTGTACTTATATGCATTGTTACACTAGGTGTTTTACCTATATCGGGCATACCAGCCTATGTCTTATTCGATTCAGGAGCTACACATTCATTCATATCTAAGAGATTTACTGAGAAACTGGGTATGTCACCCAGGACACTAGATCATGGGATGATTGTTAGTATGCCTACCGGTAAAGTTACACAGTTGAAGGAGGTGTATGGGCCTTGCCAAGTGAAAATCAGTGGGAAGAAATTGGATGCACAACTCATTAAATTCAACATGCAGAATTTTGATGTTATACTGGGCATGGATTGGTTATCGGCCCATCGAGCTAATGTGATGTGTGCTGAAAAATTAATTAGGGTGATAGATGATAAAGGAAAAGAATTGGTATACCGAGTAGATAAAATGAAACGAGCGAGAAGGGTTCTCGTCTCCGCTTTTCAAGCGGTAAAGATGTTGGAAAGTGGATGTCCGGGTTACTTAGCATCGGTACTTGATGTTGATGCAAGGGTTACACCTCTAGAAGAGGTAAAGGTGGTTAAGGAATTTCTCGACGTATTTCCAGATGATCTGATGCATTTACCGCCTAATAGAGAATTGGAGTTTTCCATAGACTTGATTCCTGGAGCAGCTCCAGTGTCTAAAGCTCCATACAGGATGGCACCAGCCGAATTAAAGGAGTTGCAGATGCAGTTGCAAGAATTATTAGAGAAGGGGTTTATTCGCCCAAGTGTTTCACCTTGGGGTGCCCCAGTATTGTTTGTCAAAAAGAAGGATGGCAGCTTGCGTATGTACATTGATTACCGGGAATTGAATAAGCTAACCATTAAGAACCGGTATCCACTGCCGCACATTGATGATTTGTTTGACCAACTGCAAGGTGCAAGGGTATTTTCAAAGATAGACCTTAGATCAGGCTATTATCAGCTCAAGATAAAGAGCGGCGATATACCCAAGACAGCATTCAGGACTCGGTATGGGCACTATGAGTTCCTAGTGTTATCTTTTGGGTTAACCAATGCACCGGTAGCATTCATGGATTTAATGAATCGAGTATTTCACGATGTCCTCGATAAATGGGTAATTATTTTTATAGATGACATCTTGATCTATTCTAAGACCGAAGAGGAGCACACTCAACACTTGAGGATGGTATTACAGAGGCTGCGTGAACAACAATTATTTGCCAAATACAGTAAATGTGAATTTTTGCTTGAGCAAGTTGGATTTCTGGGACACGTAGTGTCTAAGGCAGTAGTAGAATGGGAAAGCCCTAAGAATGTCACTGAAATTAGAAGCTTCTTGGGTTTGGCTGGGTACTACCAGCGCTTCATTGAGAGTTTTGCTCGGATCTCAGCACCAATGACTAAGTTAACCAAGAAGGGTGTAAAATTTGAATGGGTAGAGGAGTGTGAGAAGAGTTTTCAGGAATTGAAGAAGAGGTTGGTGTCGGCCCCTGTGTTGACCATTCCTGAAGGCACAGGTGGAATGACAGTCTACACTGACGCTTCTAAGGTTGGTCTGGGTTGTGTCCTCATGCAACGCGGCAAGGTGATAGCGTATGCATCCTGACAACTAAAGGAATATGAGAAGAACTACCCCACTTATGACTTGGAATTAGCCGCAGTCATATTTTTCCTAAAGATTTGGCAACATTATTTGTATGGGGAGAAGTGTGAGATATACAGTGATCACAAAAGCCTTAAGTACTTTTTCACCCAAAAAGATTTAAACATGAGGCAGAGAAGATGGCTTGAGCTCATGAAGGATTATGACTGCGATATTCAGTATCATCCTGGCAAAGCTAATGTAGTGGCAGATACATTGAGCCGGAAGGCATAGACTGTATCACTCTCACACTTAGCAATCAGCCCACCACTTGTATAAGAGGCGACGCTAATGGATGAAACCCTCTTATATGAAGGAGCAACCTTAGAGCTCGAACATCAACTAGAAAACCTTAAATGGTTGACTGTAGCCTTGGCGGCTCTACAGGTGCATCCATCTATTAGGCAAGAGGTGATAATGTAACAACCTTTGGATCCCAAATTGCAGCGGATCAGAGTCAAGATTCAAGATCAAACAATGAACGACCCTGATTTCATTTTAGCCAGTGATGGGGCATTGATGTTTCGAGGCAGATTGTGTGTGCCAGATGATTTGGATATACAAGACAAGATAGTGCAGGAAGCACACAGCTTTGAGTACTTACTCCACCCAAGAAGTAAAAGATGTATAAAGACCTAAAATAAAATTACTAGTGGCCAAGCATGAGAATCACCATAGCCCTGTATATGGCGACTTGTCTTACATGCCAGAAAGTAAAAGCTGAGAGGCATCGACCTTATGGTACTCTTCAGCCACTCCCAGTACCATATTGGAAGTGGGATAGGATTACAATGGACTTCGTCACCGGACTATCATGCACACCCAAGGGGATGGATGCGATATGGGTGATAGTCGATCGGCTTACGAAGACTGCTCACTTCATACCCATCAAGACCAAGTTCTCTATGGCCAAATTAGCACAACTTTATATGGATAACATAGTGCGCTTGCATGGAGTGCCAGTGAGCATTGTATCAGATAGGGACCCAAGGTTCACTTCCAGATTTTGGAAAAGCTTCCAGCATGCCTTGGGATCACAATTGAATTTGAGTACTGCTTTCCACCTATAGCCTGATGGTCAGTAAGAGCGAACCATACAGATATTAGAAGACAATGGAAATGTGTGGTAGTTGGGAAGAATATATACCCCTTATGGAGTTTGCCTATAACAATAGTTACCAAGCTACAATTGGGATGGCTCCGTATGAGGCATTATATGGTAGGAAGTGTAGAACTCCCCTGTATTGGAATGAGGTAGGCGAACGCCGAATGTTAGAACCTAAAATGATACAGATGACTTGTGACAAGGTCGATGTTATTCGAGAAAGGATTAAAGCAGCTCAGTCACGTCAAAAGGGCTATGCAGACAACCGCAGGAAAGACATTGAGTTTCAGGCAGGAGAAAAGGTATTTCTCAAGATCTCTCCTGCTAAAGGGTTGCAAAGATGTCATAGAAAGGGGAAGTTGAGCCCGAGATACATTGGCCCATTTGAGATCTTAGCTTGGGTTGGCTCAGTAGCCTACATGCTGGCTCTGCCACCTTCACTCGGGAATGTTCATAACGTATTTCATGTATCCATGCTGAAGTGATACGTTCATGATCCATCTCATGTATTACCCGTGGAACCAGAGTATCTAGAAGCTGATATGACCTATACAGAGCAGCCAGCTGAAATCTTGGACCGAAAGGTGAAAACCCTTCGCAACCGCTCCATTTCCTTCGTAAAGGTGCAATGGGCTAATCATTCACTTGAAGAAGCATCTTGGGAGAAAGAGGATGAAATCCAAGCCAATTACCCTCATCTTTTCGAACAACCAGGTACGCCAATTTCGAGGACGAAATTTTCAGAAAGGGGGGGTAAATGTGATACCCTACTTTTTAAACCCAATCTAATTGCACAGTTGACCCGGTTTAACCATGCAGGACCCAAACCGGAGAGGGTTAAGGCGGGTTTCTTATGGACCATGATGGCAAGGGTGACTTTGAACACCAGTTGGCCAGACAAGTCCGAGTCAGTGCCAGAGGAGACGGGTGTACCTAAGTCGTGTACATGCACATATCATAAGGCCATGTACGGATAAAGCTGGTATGTAGCCATATCCTAAAGCGCATACGTATAATATATCTTGTGCCGAGAGTGAGATTCATGCCGAGGGTCGAATTCCACCAAAATCCCACTTGTTGGCCAATTTTCGGCCTTCAGGTGGGCGGTCTCAGGTGGGCGCATCCGCCCACCTGAGTGACCCACCCATATGGTTACTTAGTTATTTTAGAAAGTATAAATAGCATTTGTGAGTTTTCCAATTTCTCATTTATGACATTCGGGTGTTTGGTGAAAAGAGTAAAGAGGAGAGAGAAAAGGAGAGAGAAAAGAGAACGGAGAAGAAGAAAAGAGAGGAAGAGGAGGAAGGAATGGATTTAAGCGGCGCCAAGGCTTGATCTTCCCATTCCGACGCCAGAAAATGGATCTCCAACACGAGATCTACGTTTAGAGGTGAGCAAAGGCTATGTTCTTAAACTTTCACCGAACCCAAATGAAACCCTTGATTTGGGTAGTGTTCCTTGAGGTCTTGTAGACTCCCCTTGAGATGATGAATCAAAAGTTTAATAGATGGTTTATGTGTTGATTTTGAAGGATTTGAAGAAGTGTTTCCACGGTTGGAGGAGCATTAGTGATTTGAGGGGATTTTGGGGTTTTTGAAAGAGTTCTTGAGCAAAGAAGGTAAGATGGCTTCCATTCCTTAAATCTAACCTAGATCTAGGTTAGAACCATCTTATGAGACCTTGAATGTGTGGAGAATGGGTTTGGAAAAGCCCCATTTGATTCCCCAAAGGTTGGGGAAAGTTTCAGGGAAAAAATGGCATTTTTCCGCCAAGACCGGTGGGCCAAATGGCCCGCCTGAGGGCACCCACCTGAGAGGGCAGGGCCTCGGGGCCAATCGGTGGGCCAACCTGCCCGTCGATCCTAGCAGGCCCTCAGCCTGCATCGATGGGCCCTACCGGTGGGCCGATCGATGGGCCAACCTACCGGCCGATCATGACCGGTGGGTCAGGACTGGTGGGTCGACCTACCCGCCGGTCATGACTGGTCGGTCAAGACAGGTGGGCTGTCCGACCCACCCGAGAGGCTCACAGCGTGATTTTTACATCCAAATGGATCCAAAACGGACGTGCGACCTTCTTTTAGGATTCTAAACATGATTTTGTCATCAAATCTTGTTAGTTTTGACCCCAAAGTGGCGAAATGCTAACCCCTTTCACTTATGATAGGTTCATCGAATTTTATGTTTCTCGCGTCGGATCTCACCCGTACCGGACGTGAATCTTTGTACACAACAGGTAAGTGGGGAGAGGACGTTTGGCCTTATTTTAAGGCTTGTTTGGCATTCATTAAATTGTATCTAGGCTAGCCATGTCATCATGCAAATTATGTAGCTTAGCCATCCTCATATTTTTATGCCATGCGTGTTGTGTTTATTTTCTCAATGTCAAATGGTGATGTGCTTATGTGATCAATGTTGACATCATTGTGTATAATGCATTAATAGACTAGATGTCATAGTCAGCTTGGAAACGAGTGCATTGGTGGCCCGTGGAATGGGACGCGGAGGCACTATGCAATTGTACTATGTCATATAGGAGCATACGGTGTAGGATTATCATCTTCCCGTGCTACGACCCTTCCCAATAGGGGTTGAGGTGTTGGGTTACGATTTGGGGGGAAGCAGTGGTCACGGTTGTCGGGTCACTATAGTGGTTAGACATACGCCCGACTGGTCATTAGGACAGTCGGCAACCCTGGTGGTATATTCAAGAGGGCCAATCGTACTGCTTTTAAATTGCTGGAGTCAGCACCTTTATTTTCTATCATTTACTTTTATGTTGAGAGCCGGTGGTCTGCATGCTTTACTTTTTCGAGTACTCACGGGATGGAGTTCATGGCTCGTACCCGGAGTATACGCACACTGTGGTTGTAGTAGCACTAAACCAAAGACTTAGTAATGTTGTTTAGGTGGATGTGATGAAAATGGATTGCATAGCATATAGTGCATATGATTGTGATTGTTGTGTGGACTGTTGTGTGGTCCTCCTTTCCACTTACTGAGCTAGTGAGCTCATCCCACGTGTGCACCTCTTTTAGATGATTTTGCAGGTCACCAGCCTGAGGATCAAGGGTCGGGCCCCACAGTGGAATTCCCCAAGGAGGATTGGTGAGTCCCCGAGGAATTAGAGCACGGCACGGATTGCTTGTGCGAGGGCTATGCTGTGGGATCGCAGTTTTGACACCGAGCTGAGCTTTACTCTTTGATTCTTTTGATGACCCCTTTTGCGTACTTGATATGTGAATTGTTATTCTTTTTATGTAAATATCATGCCTGCGGGCCCACATGTAATTATCTATGTATTACAATTTGGGTATCAAGTATATTGGGGGAAATTACAGGTAAATTAAGTCTTCCGCTGAACTCTTGAATGATTTTCTTAGTGTGTGTATGCTGTGGTTGAATACTGTATCAGATGATCCTGGTAAGTTTGGTTTAACCGGAGTTAACCCGGTCACCGATCTGGTTTTGTGTGAATGGGGTGTGACAAGCCCTGTATGTGGCAACTTGTCTTACATGCCAGAAAGTAAAAGCTGAGAGGCATCGACCTTATGGTACTCTTCAGCCACTCCCAGTACTAGACTGAAAGTGGGATAGGATTTCAATGGACTTCGTCACCGGACTACCATGTACACCTAAGGGGATGGACGTGATTTGGGTGATCGTTGATCGGCTTACTAAGACTGCTCATTTCATTCCCATCAAGACCAAGTTCTCTATGGCCAAATTAGCACAACTTTATATGGATAACATAGTGCGCTTGTATGGAGTGCCAGTGGGCATTGTATCAGATAGGGATCCAAGGTTCACTTCCAGATTTTGGAAAAGCTTCCAGCATGCCTTGGGATCGCAATTGAATTTGATTACTGCTTTCCACCCACAGACTGATGGTCAGTCGGAGCGAACCATACAGATATTAGAAGACATGCTCAGGGCATGTGCAATGGAAATGTGTGGTAGTTGGGAAGAATATATACCCCTTATAGAGTTTGCCTATAACAACAGTTACCAAGTGTTTGAGTTTAGAATGTAGCCGCAAGCGTAAGGATCAGTGTAGCTACGGGTCGAACATAGGGAGAGCAGCCACTTTTATTTTTTATTTCTTTGAATAATGCGAAAGTGAACCAATTAATGGTTGTGATCTAATTCTAATTACCGTCCTAAACATATGTATCTAAAATAACGTCATAACCATTCGTCATCTAAGAATTTAAAGATGCAAGCCACGCAATTAAAAAAAAACAATAAAGAAAAAAAATGCTGAAATAAAAATAAAGTAAAAGAAAGGGGATAAAGCTAGAGAGAGACTCACAAGTAGGTTTCTCTACTTAGCCTGAGGGATGCATCATAAGAAAGGGAGGCAATTAAAATAAAAGTAATAAATTGATGGTCCTATGGCTAGGAAGGGCAAAGCCAACACATACACTAGCCATAAACCTTGGGAAAGGGATAGCAATAATGTAACGACTGAAAATAAAAATCCTAAATTAAGAAAGAAAGGGTAGTCAGAAGAGGGAATGAGAGGGGGGAGAGAAGACTACTGAAGGAGTCTACTTACTTGAACTTCAACCCTTGAGCTGAAAACTTGATCGATTTGAGATACTACCAGTACTAAAAACCAGATCTGGAATAAACCAAATCTGAAATTTCTAGTACTAGAGAAAACAAATCTTGAAAAAAAAAATTGTTCCACGGCTCGTGATCTTGTCACCTAGATCTAAGCTTAGAACTATAACTTAAAAAATTACAACTCAATTGCATAGATCATAAACATAAAAGGCTGAATAAGAATAAAAAAATGCTTGCATTAATTGACATAAAAAACTATTACAAAAGTGATTAAAGAAAAAATAGAGAAGAACTAAACTAAAGAGTGAGAGAGGGAGAGAAAGAAGAAAACTAAGCATGAACTAGAAAGTAAACTAAGGAGAATGATAATTAGAAGGGGGGAGAAAAGATATTGTGTGAAAGAAAAGAAAGAAAATAAAGAAAATAAAATAAAATAAAATCTTTGTAAAAAATCCTCATTCTCTGAGATATTGTGTGAGGAAAGAGAGAATCCGTTTCAAAAGTTAACAAATTCTATTCCTTTTGCAATATTAACCAATATCTTAGAATCTTGATTAAATCAGAAAGGAGTCTCTGCATATCATCTTCAAGATCTTGTGAGGTGGCAAGGAGAGAGAATAATCTTCAGGATTTTGTAGAAGAGAGGATGTGGTACAAATGAGTGGGTCCCACCTTTGAACTGGTTCTTGATTCACTTTAAGCACTTTCTCTTGTAAACTTGAAAACTAAAAAAAAGCAAGAAAAATAAAAGTAGTAGTATCCAAAGTGGGGTAAAATATACACTTATATCTCTAAGATTTCACACATTATTGTGCTCATCAAATTCCCCCATACTTGACTTTTGCTCGTCCTCGAGCAAGATAAATAAATAAAGAAAAATCCTAACTCACTTTCGTAGGAATCACAGTTGCACTTAGCATGTGCAACAAGCCTTTAAACCCCTAAGTTACCCTAGTGGACGAGTTGTGTCTTATGGGTGTTTGCAGTAAATATACACCCAAAATTCAGAATAAACAAATCCTAACCTTGGCTAAAGGTAAGGCTCATGCCGATCCGGAGCAAAGATAATTTCTCTTACAAGGGACCCCCGCACTTGAACTTTTATTACCCTTTATCAATTCCAGGCACTAGCATATTTCTTAATTTGGAACTCACCTCGTCTCTTCTAAAACATCCTTATCTTAAGGCAAAACCACTTGTGAAGAAATAGGGAACCAATGACTAAGGCGTTGGAGTGTTTTTGACCAAACATATTACTAAGCATTAATGACATTTGCACATTTTTTTTCTCTTTTATTTTTTTTTTCTAATAATAAACTCTATTCTACTCCACTACTTTTGGCCTGAATGACATGGTGGAGCAAACACCAGACACCCAAGTTACTATGTAGCTTCGCTTTTTGCATATGCCCACAAAGACAGTGATGCTAGAGTTCCTTTAGAAGTTTCCTCCCAAGGAATTTTGATCAAGACACTACGCTTCCTAAGGTGCAATACCCTGTCTAGTTCCAAGGGAATCAACTCTTATTCTTCTTTATACCACATTTCACATTTCATTTAAAATTGTGCATTTGTCAACCCATGCCAAATTAAAAAGAAGGTCTCAACTCCAAATCAAAAGTACAAGGAACCCACAGACTTACATATAGTCCATCACCATAAAACAGGGGTCTCTTACTTTTCAAAAGAAAGTCCCATCTCAAGACACATGCTTGTTTCTTTCTTCTCAACAGGGTTTTATACGTTCAAAATGGGTACCTTAGTCAAAACTTTTATTTTCATACATCAAGCAACCGAATGGTATGATCATTAGCCAAAAGCCAAAGTAGGACTTCATCCTTAGCAAGCTCAAAAATAAAAAGAAAAACAAACAAAACAAAGTGAAAAAAAACAAAAACTGGTTTCCCTCCCCCACACTTAAGTCATGCAATGTCCTCAATGCATGGAAAGAATTAAAAGCAAAGACAATGCAAGGGGGTCATACCTGATTAAAAGTTAGTCATCAATGTAAAGAGGTTCATGGAGATTCATGACCTCTTCACTACTAGTAGTAGGAAACTCGAGGAACGGTTTCAAACGTTAACCATTAACCTTCGAAATTACCCCTGTTCTTGGATTCAAAATCTCCACAGCCCCATAAGGATATACATTATGAACAATAAATGGACCATCCCATCGGGATCTAAGCTTACCAGGAAAAAGATGCAATCGAGAGTTGTACAATAAGACCTTATCACCAATTGCAAAAGATTTACACAGAATGTGTTTATCATGGAAAGCTTTGGTATTTTCCTTATAAATTCTAGAACTTTCATAGGCTTCATTCCTAAGTTCCTCCAACTCAGATAGTTGGAGCCTACGATGAATTCTCGCATCAGACAAATCAAAGTTGAGCTTCTTAATGGCCCAAAAGGCTTTATGCTCCAACTCAACTGGTAAGTGACAAGCTTTTCCATACACCAAACGGTAGGGACACTGGCCAAGGTCAGTCTTGAATGCAGTCTGATGGGCCCACAAGGCATCAATGAGCCTAAGGGACCAATCCTTACGGTTGGGATTAACAGTTTTCTCCAAGATTTGTTTGATCTGCCTATTAGACACCTCCACTTGGCCACTAGTTTGGGGGTGATAAGGGGTAGATAACTTATGAGTGATCCCATACTTTTTCATTAAGGCCTCAAAAGGCCGATTACAAAAATGAGTACCCCTATCACTAATTATTGCACGTGGTGCACAAAAGCGGGAAAAAATGTTCTCTTTGAGAAACTGGACGACCACTTTGTGGTCATTAGATTTACAAGATATGGCCTCTATCCATTTAGAAACATAATCAACAGCCAAAAGTATGTACAGATTCCCAAAGGAATTAGGGAATTGTCCCATAAAATTGATGCCCCATACACCAAAGATCTCAACTACTAAAATAGGGTTGAGAGGCATCATGTTCCTCTTATTGATACGGCTAAAAAACTGGCAGGCGGGGCAAGCCTTGCAAAAATCAAAAGCATCACTAAAAAGAGTGGGCCAATAAAATCCGTATTGGAGAACCTTTGCGGCAGTCTTCTTAGGTCCAAAGTGTCCACCACATGCATGATCATGACAAAAAGAGAGAATGGAATGTTTCTCATGATCAGGAACACATCGTCGGATAATCTAATCCAGACATATCTTAAACAAATAAGGATCATCCCAGAAAAAGTACTTAACTTGGGAATGAAACCTATACTTATCTTGGGTGGACCCGTGATTCGGAGTCACACTTGAAACTAAGAAGTTGACAATGTCAGCAAACTATGGTTCACTGGACATTGCAAATAATTGTTCATCTGGAAAGTTCTCATTGACTGGAGAATCAACAGTCAAGGAATTGGGAAGCCGGGATAAATGGTCTGCAACTAGGTTTTCAACTCCTTTCTTATCCCTAATTTCTAAATCAAACTCTTGCAAAAGTAAAACCCACCCAATGAGACGAGCTTTGGCATCCTTCTTCTGAACTAGGTATCTGAGGGCAGAATGATCAGTATACACTACCACATGTGAACCAACTAAGTAAGACCGAAACTTTCCTAATGCAAACACAACAGCTAAAAATTCTTTTTCAGTGGTTGTATAATTGAGTTGTGCATCATTTAAGGTCCTACTAGCATAGTAAATGACAGTGGGCAACTTATTAATCCTTTGACCCAAAACCGCTCCTATGGCAAAAGCATCACACATCAGTTCAAAAGGTTCAGTCCAAACAGGTGGTTGAACAATAGGTGCATTGGTCAACTCCTTCTTAAGTTGTTTGAAGGATTCTAGGCACTATTTAGAAAACTCAAAAGTTTGATCTTTGGCAAGTAATGAAGTGAGAGGTCGGGCTAACTGACTAAAGTTCTTAATAAACCTTCTGTAGAAGCCCGTATGCCCTAGAAAAGACCGGACGTCCTTAATAGATTGAGGAGGTGGTAAATTATCAATTAAATCCACTTTGGCTCTATCTACCTTAATTCCCTCATTGGATATTACATGGCCTAAAATAATACCAGATTTAACCATGAAATGGCATTTCTCGCAATTCAAAACCAAATTCTTAGATATGCACCTTTTCAAAACTAGGGAAAGATGATGAAGACATTCAGAATAGGAATTCCCATGAATTGAAAAGTCATCCATAAATACTTCTAAGAATTTTTCGACCGTATCAGAAAAAATGCTCATCATGCATCGTTGGAACGTAGCAGGGGCATTGCAAAGCCCAAAGGGCATACGCCTGTAAGCAAATGTTCCATATGGGCATGTAAAAGTGGTCTTATGTTGGTCCTCTAAAGCAATTAGGATCTGGTTATAGCCAGAATATCCATCAAGAAAATAATAGTATTCATGTCCAGCTAACCTCTCTAACATCTAGTCAATGAATGGCAATGGGAAGTGGTCCTTCCAAGTTGCCACATTAAGTTTCTTGTAGTCTATGCACACTCTCCACCCTGATTGGACACAGGTTGGAATTAGTTCATTATTGGCATTGAAAACTACAGTCACCCCAGACTTCTTAGGCACTACGTGAACTGGGCTTACCCATTGGCTGTCAGAAATAGGATAAATTATTCCACGATCCAAGCACTTTAGGATCTCTTTCTTAATGGCTTCCATCATCACTGAGTTAGCTCTTCTTTGGGGTTCCGTGGATGGTTTGGAATCCTCCATAAGATGTATATGATGTTGCACAATGGAAGGGCTTATACCCTTGATATCAGCCATGGTCCAACCTAGGGCTTCCTTATTATCTTTTAACACTTTAAGTAACTCCTCTTCCTGGTTAGAAGTCAAATTTGAAGAAATTATTACAGGAAGAGTCTGGTCAGGCCCTAAGAAAGCATACCTCAAATTAGATGGCAACTCCTTAAGATTTAGCCTAGGGGGCTCAAGTATGGAAGGTTTGGGAATGGAATTGGAAAGGGGTCCAAGGGCACCACAGGTGTGTGAAGACTCAAGACTTCAAAAAAGAAATTTTCACTGTCATCATCCAACTCATCCATACACTCTTGGAATTCTGAATCAAAATCAATATCAAAGTTGGTAACTAAATCATCAGAAAAATCCAGAAAATCCTCAAGCATATTGATCTCTTCTTCCATATGTGGTTGCTTGCCAATCCTAAACATGTTAAACTCAACAGTTTGGTTACCAAAAGATAATCTTAGGAAACCATTCCGATAATTGATTAATGCATTACTGGTAGCCAAGAATGGTCTTCCTAAAATTATTGGGATCTCATCCTTGGTTGAGAAGGGCTTGGTATCTAACACAATGAAATCAACATAGAAAATAAATTCTCCCACCTTTAGTAAGACATCCTCAACCATCCCTTTAGGAATCTTAACAGACCTATCTACCAACTGAAGAGTAGTTCCAGTGGCTTTCAATTCTCCCAATCCAAGTTGCTTGTACACATGGTAAGGTAAAAGATTCACACTTGCGCCAAGGTCAAGTAAAGCATGCTCAATGTAGGTGTTGCCTATGACACAAGATATGGTAGGGCTCCCTGGATCCTTATACTTGGCAGCTATAGGCTGGGTATTAATGGAACTAATGTTACCTACCAAGAACGTTTTGTTGGGCACACTAGTGATTCGTTTGTGAGTACACAAATCTTTCAATACCTTTGCATAGGCAGGGATCTGGGATATGGCATCCAAAAGAGGGATGTTCACTTCTACCTTTTTGAAGACTTCTAAAATTTTATCCATGGAAGCAGTCTTCCTTTTGTTCACCAAGCGATTAGGAAATGGGACAGGATGAACATAAGGACTGTTAGGGATTTGCCCCTGTTCAAAAGAATCATTTTTGGTTTCCTCAACCAAATCATCTTTAGTTTCAGAAAAATCTTTAGGTTCATCAGACGAACCTGAAACAAGAGGCACACTTGTGTCCTCAACTGAAGGAGAGTTAACATAAGTAATAGATAAGGAAGATTTAGGAACACTCTGTAGGTACTCTCTACCACTCCTAAGGGCATAAACAACATTACATTGGTTAGAGAGCCCTTGTTGGGTCTGGCCTTGTACTATATTCAGTGGTGCATTAGTTGATGTTTGTGAACTAACAGGCTGATGATGCCTAGGGTTCCTTTCTCCCTCTCACACATAATTGAGACAACTTGAGTGAGTTCTCTTGTAAGATTTTGATGGCTTGTCATGAGGAGGGCCATATTTTTTTTCAAGTCACTTATTCTACTTGCCTCTCCAATGTTGATAAACCCAGGGGGTTGCTGATAAGATGATAGGAGAGGGGCCCTAGGAAAACTAGCCTGAGGTCCTACATTTGACCTAGGAAAAGTATTTTGAGAAAAATATTGTTGTGCAAAGGGAGGCCTTTGGAGTCCAGGTTGACCTTGATTATGGAAATTGGAACGCCCTGCTTGGTTGCCCTGATTCCAAGAGAAATTTGGGTGATTTCTCCATCCTGGATTGTAGGTATTACTATATGGATTATTCTGGTATAAGGCATTAACACTATCATTAGAAGTGCCCCCAGAGGTGTTGGGGCATTCTTCTAGGAGATGTCCAGGGGACTGGCACCAAGCTCAAATCATAACCAAATTGACTGATGATGGCTCTCTAGGAACAATAGCCTCAATTCTCTTGATTAGGCTATCCAAATGGGCTTCCTTGGCTACTATCCCACCCACAAAATATCCTTTTCCTCCTATGGTTCTTTCACTCTCTTGGGTTGATTCCCACTCACGGGTTTTGTCAACTAAGTCAAGTAAGAATTCCCATGCCTTTCCTTCATCTGTAAAGGATGTGAATCCCTCAGAGCACATAGACTCTATCATTTGTTTAGTTGGGTAATCAATACCCTCATAAATTATTTGACATAAATGCCATAGGTCTAGGCCATGGTGAGGGCATTCTTGGAGTAGATCTTTGAATCTCTCTATAAGTTTGGAAAATGACTCACTAGGCTTTTGCCTAAACTGAAGGATATCACTTCTAAGCTTATTGGTCTTGTGAGTTGGGAAAAACTTCTTAAGGAAGACAACTGTGAACTATTCCCATGAGGTTATGGAATTTGTGGGTAACCCATACAACCACTTCTTAGCTTGGTCTTTCAATGCAAAAGTGATAAACCTAAGCTTAACAGCATCATCAGAAAGCTATTGGATCTTAATTAGAACACATACCTCTTCAAATTTCCTTAGAAATAGGTATGCATCCTCAGAGGTCAACCCATGGAAGTGGGGCAACATAGTGATGTATTGAGATTTGAGTTCAAAATTATTGCCCTGGGCTTGTGGTAGAACTATGCAGGAAGGTTGGGCTATTCTAGCAGGGTAGAACCTATCTTTCAGAGATTTAGGTGAAGGGTTTTGCTGTTGGTCTCCCATATTGAAGGGTTTTAAAGAGAGCAAACGTATAGGATCACTACTTGTTGGATCTCTTCTTTCTAACCGATTCTTAGTATTACGTACCCACTTAACACTCATGCAACAGAAAAACTACCCACAACTAAAGTAAGACAAGCACAAAAGAATGGATAGCAAAACTTTTTTTTTATTATTATTTTTTTGATTTTTTTTTATTTTTTATTTTTTATTTTTTTGGTTTTTGGGAGCTTACCGACAGGGATCCGGGGTTGCTCAGGTCAATTCCTGAGGTACTGCTACAGGGCGAAACCTGTCTTTATCATACTGTGAGGCATGGCGACCTCCACTGATACAACTATTATTGCAAGTTGTTCTTCTCAGGAATTTAATAAAAGAAAAGGAAAAATATAAAACAAAGCAAACAAAGCACTCCGATTTACCAAAAGAAAGTGAAAAATAACATGGAACTGTCTCCCCGGCAACGGCGTCAAAAACTTGTTTGAGATTTAAAATGTAACCGCAAGCGTATGGATCAGTGTAGTTATGGGTCGAACACAGGGAGAGCAGCCACTTTATTTTTTTATTTCTTTTAATAATGCGAAAGTGAACTGATTAATGGTTGTGATCTAATTCTAATTATCGTCCTAAACATATGTATCTAAAATAACGTCCTAACCATTCATCATATAATAATTTAAAGACGCAAGCCACGCAATTAAAATTAAATAATTAAATAACTGAAAATAAACAACCCACGCAATTAAAAAAAATAAAAAAATAAAGAAAAAAAAATGCTGAAATAAAAATAAAGTAAAAGAAAGGGGATAAATCTAGAGAGAGACTCACAAGTAGGTTTCTCTGCTTAGCCCGAGGAATGCATCATAATATGAGCTTCCCTACTTGACCAGAGAGTCACTCTTACAAGGGTTACTCTACTTGGCTTTAGGAAAAGGGAGACAATTAAAATAAAAACAATAAATTGATGGTTCTATGGCTAGGAGGGGCAAAACCAACACATACACTAGCCATGAACCTTGGGGGAAAGGGATAACAATAATGTAACGACTGAAAATAAAAATCCTAAATTAAGAAAGAAAGGGTAGTCAGAAGAGGGAATGAGAGGGGGGAGAGAAGACTACTGAAGGAGTCTACTTACTTGAACTTCAACACTTGAACTGAAAACTTGATCGATTTGAGATACTACCAGTACTAAAAACCAGATCTGGAATAAACCAAATCTGAAATTTCTAGTACTAGAGAAAACAAATCTTGAAAAAAAAAATTGTTCCACGGCTCGTGATCTTGTCACCTAGATCTAAGCCTAGAACTTTAACTTAAAAAATTACAACTCAATTGTATAGATCATAAACATAAAAGGCTGAATAAGAAAAAAAAATGCTTGCATTAATTGACATAAAAAACTATTACAAAAGTGATTAAAGCAAAAATAGAGAAGAACTAAAACTAAAGAGTGAGAGAGGGAGAGAAAGAAGAAAACTAAGCATGAACTAGAAAGTAAACTAAGGAGAATGATAATTAGAAGGGGGGAGGAAGGGGCTTTTATAGGGCTTTTGTCTTGCCTCCTTCCTTCTACAAGTCTTCTTTAAGAAAAGAAAGAAAATAAAATAAAATAAAAATCTTTGTAAAAAATCCTCATTCTCTGAGATATTGTGTGAGGAAGGAGAGAATCCGTTTCTAAAGTTAACAAATTCTATTCCTTTTGCAATATTAACCAATATCTTGCAATCTTGATTAAATCAGAAAGGAATCTCTGCATAGCATCTTCAAGATCTTGTGAGGTGGCAAGGAGAGAGAATAATCTTCAGGATTTTGTAGGAGAGAGGATGTAGTACCAATGAGTGGGTCCCATCTTTGGACTGGTTCTTGATTCACTTTAAGCACTTTCTCTTGTAAAATTGGAAACTAAAAAAAAGCAAGAAAAATAAAAGTAGTAGTATCCAAAGTGGGGTAAAATATACACTTATAACCCTAAGATTTCACACATTATTGTGCTTATCACCAAGCTACAATTGGGATGGCTCCATATGAGGCGTTATATGGTAGGAAGTGCAGAACTCCTCTGTATTGGAATGAGGTAGGTGAACGCCGAATGTTAGGACCTGAAATGATACAGATGACTTGTGATAAGATCGATGTTATTCGGGAACGGATTAAAGCAGCTCAGTCTCGTCAAAAGAGCTATGCAGACAACCACAGGAAAAACATCGAATTTCAGCCATGAGAAAAGGTGTTTCTCAAGATCTCTCCTACTAAAGGGTTGCAAAGATTTCATAGAAAGGGGAAGTTGAGCCCGAGATACATTGGCCCATTTGAGATCTTAGCTTGGGTTGGCTTAGTAGCCTGCATGCTTGCTCTGCCACCTTCACTCGGGAATGTCCATATCTAGAAGTGGATATGGCCTATACAGAGTAGCCAGCTGAAATCTTGGACCGCAAGGTGAAAACCCTTTGCAACCGCTCCATCTCCTTCGTAAAGGTACGATGGGCTAATCATTCACTTGAAGAAGCATCTTGGGAGAAAGAGGATGAAATCCAAGCCAAGTACCCTCATCTTTTCGAACAACCAGGTATGCCAATTTCAAGGATGAAATTTTTAGAAAGGGGGGGTAAATGTGATACCCTACTTTTTAAACCTAGTCTAATTACACGGTTGACCCGGTTTAACCATGCAGGACCCGAACCGGAGAGGGTTAAGGCGGGTTCCTTATGGACCATGATGGCGAGGGTGACTTTGAACACTGGTTGGCCGGATAAGTCCGTGTCAGTGCCAGAGGAGACGGGTATACCCAAGCCATGTACATGCACATATCATAAGGCCATGTACGGATAAAGTTGGTATGTAGCCGTATCCTAAAGCGCATACGTATAATATACCTTGTGCCGAGAATGAGATTCATGCCGAGAGTCAAATTCCACCAAAATTCCACTTGTTGGCCAATTTCGGCCCTCAGGTGGGCGGTCACAGGTGGGCGCATCCACCCACCTGAGTGACCCACCCATGTGTTACTAATGGTTTTCAGAAAGTATAAATAGCTATTATTATGTTTTTCATTTTTTCATTTATGACACTCGGGCGTTGGTGAGAAGAGTAAAGAGGAGAGAGAAAAGAAGGGAAAAAGAGAACGGAGAAGAGGAAAAGGGAAGGAAGAGGAAGAAGAAATGGATTTAAGTGGTGCCAAGGTTTGATCTTCCCATTCCAATGCCGGAAGAGTGATCTCCAACACGAGATATACGTTTAGAGGTGAGCGAAGGCTATATTCCTTAAACTTTCACCATACCCAAATAAAACCCTTGATTTAGGTAGTGTTTCTTGAGGCCTTGTAAATCTCCTTCGAGATGATGAATCTAAGGTTTAATAGATGGTCTATGTGTTGATTTTGAAGGATTTGAAGAAGTGTTTACAAGGTTGGAGAAGCATTGGTGATTTGAAGTGATTTTGGGGTTTTTGAAAGAGTTCTTGAGCAAAGAAGATAAGATGGCTTCCATTCCTTAAATCTAACTTAGATCTAGGCTAGAATCATCTTATGAGACCTTGAATGTGTGGAAAATGGGTTTGGAAAAGCCCCATTGGATTTTTCCAAAGGTTGGGAAAGGGTTTGGGGAAAATGATATTTTTCTGCCAAGACCGGTGGGCCAAACGACCCGCCTGAGAGGGCAAGCCCTCGGGGCCAACCGACGGGCCGTACCGACGGGCCGTACCAGCGGGCCGATCGGTGGGCCAACCTGCCCACCGGTCCTAGTAGGCCCTCGGGGCCAACAGATGGGCCCTACTGACGGGCCGACCTACCCGTCGGTCAGGACCGGTGGGTCACGACAGGTGGGCTGTCCGACCCACCCGAGAGGCTCCCAATGTGATTTTTACGTCCGAATGGACCCAAAACGGACGTGCACCCTTATTTTAGGATTCTAAACATGATTTTGTCATCAATTCTTGATAGGTTTGACCCCAAAATGGTGAAATTCTAACCCCATTCACTTATGATAGGTTCACCAAAACTTACGCTTCTCGCACTGGATCTCACCCGTACCGGGCATGAGTCTTTGTACACTACAGGTAAGTGGGGAGAGGAAATTTGGCATTATTTTAAGCATTGTTTGGCATACATTAAATCATAAGATTAACCATGTCATCATGCAACTTATATGTAGCTTAACCATCCTCATATTTTTATGCCATGTGTGTTGTGTTTATTTCCTCAATGTCAAATGATGATGTGCTAATGTGATGAATGTTGACATCATTGTGCATAATGCATTAATAGACTAGATGCCATAGTCGGCTTGGACACGAGTGCATTGGTGGCCCGTGGAATGGGACGCGGTTGTACTATGCAATCGTACTATGTCATATAAGAGCATGCGGTTTAGGATTATCATCTTCCCGTGCTACGACCCTTCCCAACAGGGGTTGAGGTGTTGGGTTACCATTTGGGGGGAAGCAGTGGTCGTGGTTGTCGGGTCACTGTGGTGGTTAGACATACGTCCGAATGGTCATTAGGACAGTCAGCAACCTTGGTGGTATATTCAAGAGGGTAAATCGTACTGGTTTTAAATTGTTGGAGTCAGCACCTTTATTTTCTGTCATTTACTTTTATGTTGAGAGCCGGTAGTCGGCATGCTTTACTTTTCCGAGTACTCATGGTGGGCCTTCTCTGATAGCCCTATGGGGGTATCGCGGGATGGACGTCGCAGCTCGTACCCGGAGTATACGCCCACTGTGGTTGTAGTAGCACTATACCAAAGACTTAGTAATGTTGTTTAGGTGGATGTGATGAAAAATGGATTGCATAGCATATAGTGGATATGGTTGTGATTGTTGTGTGGTCCTCCTTTTCACTTACTGAGCTAGTGAGCTCATCCCACGTGTGCACCTCTTTTAGATGATTTTGTAGGTCACTAGCCTGAGGATCAAGGGTCAGGCCCCACAGTGGAATTCCCTAAGGAGGATTGGTGGGTCCCCGAGGACTATGGGCACGGCACGGATTGCACGTGCGAGGGTTGTGCTGTGGGACCACAACAGTGACTCCATACAGGGTTACTTTTTTATTCTTTTGATGATCCCTTTTGTGTACTTGATACGTGAATTGTTATTCTTTTTGTGTAAATATCATAACTGCGGGCCCATATGTATTTATCTATGTACTATAATTTGGGTATTAAGTATATTGGGGATATTTACAGGTAAATTAAGTCTTCTGCTGAACTGTTGAACATTATCTTAGTGTGTGTATGCTGTGGTTGAGTACTGTATCAGATGATCTTGGCAGGTTTGGGTTAACCGGAGTTAACCTGGACACCGGTCCAGTTCTGTGTGAACGGGGTGTGACAATGGTGGTATCAGAGCGCGATGCTCTATTCATTCACAGCATACCATATAGACCCCATAGAATCTATAATAGGAAATGAGATTGGGTAAATGTAAAAACTTTAAAGAGTTAAAAGCCAAAGGAAGGAAGTAGTAATCATGGTTGCATTTCGTTAACGCATTTCATGGCATGCATGAGAGAAAGTTACTTGGAAAAAAAAAAATAAAAGATTAGTTAATTACTTCATAACCTATCTAGTACGAATTTAACGAAATTTCGGCAGCATAACGGCGTAAAACAAGATTTCCCAAAAACATTTCACACACAAACACCTGATAGACAACATATACATATATCACTGAGCATACATTAACAAATGAAACCACAAATAAACTATAATAAGTTATCAAAACTAGCACAAGCCACCAACAAAACATACCACCCCACAAATAAGTCCAATTACAGATAAAGTACAAAGAATGAGAAAAGAAAGAAATATATAATAAGATCAACAATATGGAAACAAGTGAGAAGCTGGTGTAGATGGACGAGCTAAGTCCTCAAAGATCATCATCATCGTCCAATACTATTACTCAGTCCCTCCTAGGTCTCGAGCTAACATTGACTCGATGGTTGTAGTAGTCAAACCTCGAGTTCACTAGCTGTATATCCCTCCGAAGTCGGGAAAAATCTGCTGAAATGGCATTGGCCGTTGTATCCAAGTCCTGGCCCAATCTGAGGAAGGAACTCTCTAAAGTAGCCTGCCTCTCTAAGATGTTTTCCTCCCTAGAAGCACTCTCATCCAGTCTTCTTAGCAGCTGATCTTGCCCGTCTTTCAAGGCCCTCATAGCAGACATCATGCCCTCAAAATCATATGTATCACTCTCACGTGGTGGGGCTCTGTGCTGTGGGCCTGCAGCTCTCGTGAAGTCAGGATTAGCACCCCTCGAGTCAAGAGGCTCTTCCTCAAGGATATCCTCATCCACAAAATCCTCCTCCTCGCACTGAAGAACATAATCCTCGTCCTCCTCACTAGACTCCTCCTCCATGGGAACATCCTCCCTATGGGCATTCCTCCTGTCCCTACCTCTCTGAGCCCCTGCTCTCTGAGCTACATCCATGAGTGTGTGGAGACCCATCCTCAATAGATTTCCCCTGTCAAACTTATCCGCTGGAGTCTTCCCCTCCTCACTACTCAGGTCCACCCCAAAGAACTCAAAGATCCTGGTGAGGATCCTACCATATGAAAACCCTCCATCCTCGGGGTGTGAGGTATGGTGCTCCATCGTCTTTAGGATGACGCAAGGCAAGCACAAGTGCTCGGTACCTCTCTCTAAGGCCGTATAAATGCAGAAGGCTAAGAAAGTTACCATAAAGCCTACCTGGTTCAGGTGACCTCCTCTGGGGAGCAAATTGAACTGGACCAAACGGGCAAACACACGAACCTCTGGGTAAAATGACATCTCGAAATCCGGATGCTCCCTGCTGCCACAGATGGTCTCATAGATGTGGTCCTGTGTCTCCAAACTCAAGTATGGGCCCACGGGCTTACTCTTTGGAAGACTGGAGTCAGCACCTTTATTTTCTGTCATTTACTTTTATGTTGAGAGCCGGTAGTCGGCATGCTTTACTTTTTTGAGTACTCACGGTGGGCCTTCTCCGACAGCCCTATGGGCGTATCGCGGGATGGAGTTCGCGGCTCGTACCCGGAGTATACGTGCACTGTGGTTGTAGTAGCACTATACCAAAGACTTAGTAATGTTGTTTAGGTGGATGTGA